>NC_142805.1:44774492-44795389 GCF_049724085.1 Artemia sp. Qi Xiang Cuo
ACGTCTGCCCATCGCCCTGTTAATGACACACGGGGGGGTGGGGGAAATAAAACCGCGGGGGAGGGGGGTACAACTCTCTCAGACTTTCAATTATCCAACCTAATTTTAAATGCAATAGTTGTTTACACTGCGACGTTTGGAGACACTTTTAATACACTAATGGGGGTGAAATTTGTTTTTGATCTTATCGAAACTGTACACAACTATGTATATAAAATTCGTGCACTACTGGAGAATCAATTTCAATTGTGGGGGAGGGAATCAATTAAGGTCTCCATTGTTTTAAAAGTGTTTTATTTAAATGAGGGAAAAAGTGAAGTTTATTATCATTATGTACATTCCGAGATGCGTTTGGTTTATTCGAATTTAGAAAATTTTGAGGCTGCTTTCTTAGATTGGGTCTATCAAATTGTAACACATCTCGATAACTTTAACGAAAACAGTAGTGGATCTCTATTTATTTATGTTTAAAATTTATGGGTTAATATATTAAAAATCAAGAAATTTTTTCTGTAAAGAAGAGGCCATGGGGGAGGGAGGGCAGTAGAATTAAAATATAATCCAGATCTAGAGGGTTGTAAAGGTGTCCAGAGGATCTGTTTTGAAACAGGTCAAAAGTGTTTCAGATATGCTTTCCTCATATCAGCATTTGAGCCTCTAGCTCGTGACGCTACTAAGACGAATTTAGACGATTGGGGTATGCAAGGGAAGGATGGGTCTGATTTTTGAGCCCGATATTACTCATTCTGTGATGGAAAATATCAAGCCGCGCTACGAGCTATTGGCGATTTTGAAAATAGTAATGCCCATTGATATTTTGATGTTGCTGTGGTATCATTCGAAACAAAATTTAAATATTTGATTCGTTTAAAAAAGAAGGGGGTCCTTGTCCTCAGACGGAGCCCCGTTAATAGATTTGTTTAGACACTGGGTGTTGTTGCTCGGCACTGCACCTTGTGACCTTGTCCCGTCACGTGGTCACTTTAACCCGATTACAGCCAGTCATAGAGTTCTGGGGGTGGTAGGCATAATGGTGAATATTTCTACTGTCCAACATGCCTCTCACAATTTCGTAGTGATATAAAACTACGGGATCACATGAAGCATTGTAGCCGACACGGCTATCAGACAGTAGAAACGGTTTCAGGGGATAGGGCAATTTTACGCTTCAAAAATTTTCAGAATACCCTTCTCCAGTGCAACAAAATATCTTTGGACTGCGAAGCTAAGTTGGTGGAGATGAATGACCCCCAATATCAAAATCGAGTCAAAGAACATCAGGCTATTGCAGTGTCCTATGCCCACGCACAAAGAGATAGTTCTAACACCATGCGGTTGTTAGAAATAGTAGAAACATTGGATGAGGGGGACGACCAGTGCATGGTCAAGGCACTGACTAAACTGATTGGCACGGCTAATGGTGCTATTTCTCGCTTGAGAAATACCCATTATCCAATGGTGTTGTCGGCAGAGGATCGACTCGCGAGTAAAAATCAAAAATATGTTGGGTATGTACGGGAGTGTTTGTCGAGGGGGATAAGGGGACTAATGGAAAAAGTGGTGGGCGGGGAAAAGTTAGAGCTCAGGACCATTTGGGCCAGGAACTATCATCGGGAGGTAGGAACATGCGAGCGGTAGCGCTTCAATCGTGTAATTTCAATGTTAGCCAGCAGTTTTTTATCCCAGTTTTTATTCACAATTCTAATTATGATTTAAAATTTATTTTACCGACACGGGCACGTATGCATATAGAAGGAGGGGAAGGAGAGTGTCCATGGGTAAATAGTTCATTTATCTATAACATAATTCCCAAATCAGCCGACAAGCTACTGCTCCTCGAGCTGAAATGGCAGGTAGTGGATAATGAAAGCACGCATTGGAATAAAATAAGGCTTTTAGATTCCTTTAGTTTTTTTCCCAAGGCATGGAGTCAATTGATTCAAGTGCAAAAAAGCGACAATTTCGATAGCTTTCCCTTGCTTAAACAGCACTTTCCAGACAGTGAAATGTATGACTTGTTGACCTGCAAAGGTATATATGCATACGATTATTACTGTTCTGGCGCTCGCTTAAGCGAGGAGAAACTACCTCCAATTGAAGCTTTTTACAATTCACTGACCAACAGTGAATGCACAGCCGAGGAGTATGAGTTTGCCAAGAAGGTGTGGTCCAAGTGGGATTGTAAAAATTAAACTAGAACTTCAACAAAGACTGTACTTAAGCCAAAGACTCTAAACTCTTAACTAAAACTAAACTAAACTAGAACTCTAACTGAAACTCAAAGGTAAAACATCAAACTCTTAACTAAAATTAAACTAAACTAGAACTATAACAAAAACTCTAAGATAAGACTCTAAGCTAAAAATATAAAATATTAACTAAAAATAAAATAAAATATATATTAAAAAAAAAATATAATATAAATAATATAATATATAAAAAATAAATAAAAAATAAATATAAATGAAAATCAAAGGTAAAACATCAAACTCTTAACTAAAATTAAAGTAAACTAGAACTCTAACAAAAAGTGGCGCATCCCTGTGGCGCATCCCTGCAGCGCATTCCTGCGGCGCATCCCTGCGGCGCATTCCTGTGGCGCATCCCTGCGGCGCTTCCCCCGACCCGCGGCGCATCCCTGCGGCGCTTCCCTGCGGCACATCCCTGCGGCGGTTCCCCCGACCTGCGGCGCATCCCCCTGCGGAGCATCCCCCTGCGGCGCTTTCCTGGCCCGCGGCGCTTCTCGGGCCCGGGGGACCTTTGAGGACCGGGGGGGCCTGGGGGGTCCGGGGGGTCCTTTGGGGGTCGGGGGGCCCTTGGAGGACCAGCGGAGGGCCTTTAAGGGTCTGAGGAGGGCGTTTGGGGGGGCTGGGGCTCTATGGGAGCTTGGGGGACCTTTAAGTACTGGGGGTTTCCTTCGGGGTTGGGGTGGGGGATCGGAACCCTTTGGGTTGGGGTAGAGGACCTCACAACACTCTTCAAATGGAACTTGTGTATTATAACGAACACAGAGTTTCACCCTCAAATTCTCTTCTAAAACCTTTCCTAAAATCTTCTTTCAAAATGTCTCTAACTGTTTCACCCAAATAATCCCATAAAATGGATAAAACGGTTTCGCCCAAATAATCCCTAAACTTAATTTCAGCGTGTTCCTTTTGTATGGCATCTCTGCACTAACGCATTTCAAATTTCTATGAAACCCTTTCCTACGTTAATCTCTTCATCTCATAAATTTTCCTAGCTAAACTATTAGGGTTTCGTTAGAATATCAATTTATCTCTCCGACTTAAAGCTCCGTGAAGACGTGTTTAAAAATAGAATTTCTATCTCTTTAGACTCCCGCATAATTCCAAGATAACAAGTGATGTCAATTATAATTCATGACACTAAAGATCAATGAAGCTCTTTTTAAAAATAGAATATTAATTTTTCTCTCTGACCTAAAGAACGTCTATCCCTTAGACTTAATATTAAAGAAGCCAGAGTGTTTCTTAATTCTCCCTTTCTTGAATCAATAATTTCCCCTAGCGAGTATGTAAATCAAGTTCTCAGGCCCGGCTAGCCAAACAATCTCATAAAATTCGCGTCAAGCATGTCCATTCTCACTGACAACGAACAGACATAAAACAGGAACATAAATTGCTGTTGTCATCCTTAAATGTGAGAAAGTTCCTGTTTTTCCATTCTCACTGACAAAAACCATAAAAACATACATAAATGTGAGAAAGATTCTGTTTTTTAATTCTCACTGACAAAAAACCATAAAACATCGATAATTTGATGTTGACATCCATGAAAAACATCAAATAAATCAAACAACACACATAACCGCCCAAGAAAACAGACATAAATGTGACAAAAATTCCTGTTTTTCCAAGTGAGAAAATTCCTGTTTTTTCATTCTCACTGAGAAAACCATAAACCACGTGGTAATGTCAGTATTATACTAAATTGTAGATGGCAGCAGGGGTGGGCAATGGGAGCTTTAGGGTCACTTCTACTTCCCTCACACGCTCATTTTTTCCCAGTCACTCGATGAAAATTTTTAGTTGGCCATTTTGTTCAGCACAGTAGGAAAATCTAATAACTATGTCTTTGAGGATGAATTAATCCCCCATAGTCCTCAGGGGAAGGGCTGCAAGTTATGAACTTTGCCCATTGTTTTCATAGAGTATTGGTTATTCGGAAGTATATAGACGTTTTCAGGGGGAATTTTTTCTGGTGGTGCACGGGGGGTCGAGGAGAAAGGATTACGTGGGAAGATCTTTACATGGAGGAAGTTTTCATAGGAGAAGGGATATTTCTATGAAGGGGGCGCTGAATTTCCCGGCATCATTTAAAAAACGATAAAATATTAAGTAAACAAACAAGTTTTTTCAACCGAAAGTAAGAAGCAACTTAAAACGGACAGAAAATATTACGTATATGAAAGAGTTCTCCCCTAGTCAATATCTCGCTCTTTACACTAAAGTTGTTCTAGTAATTTCAAAATAGCTATTTATTCTAACTAAACGGCCTTTGTGATTCAGGGGTCATTCTTAAAGAACTGGAACAAAACTCAAACTTTAGCGTAAAGAGCGAGGTATTTACTAGGGGGAGAGCCCCCTCATATACGTAATAATTTCTGTTAGTTTTAAGTTTTAATGTTACTCCTTACTTTCAGTTGAAAAAACTTGTTTTTTTTACTTAATCACCCACAAAATACGATGCATGAAAATACAATAGTATAATGCATGAAGTGAAACATTCATTCAAAAATCAGCTAACAAACAAAGAAAGAGGAAGCAAACAATTATCAAAGCAAAACAAAACAAACAAAGAAAAAGGAAAAACAGAAACAAATAACACAACTGAAAAAGCCTGATAAGTATGAGATGCGGAGAAATACGCCCACAAGCTGTGTTTGAAAGCTTTGGTGTTTTTAGATTGATGTTTATTTCGTGTCTTGTGTTTGCTTGTGTTTAAAAGCTTTGGTGTTCTTAGATTGATGTTTGTTTCGTGTTTTTTTTTTTTTTAGATATTTCTTTTGACATTTTTTTATACTCTTTTCGTGTGGTATTTGACCTTTGAATATCTGTATAATTTTAATTGGTATAACTTTATAATTTAATTATAACTTATCGTTTGGCATTTGACCTGTGAATCAGTGTATGATTATAAGCCGGATTAACTTTGCAATACATTAGAGTAGAATACAGTGGCCGTCAGGGATTATCAAAGTCTCTAAGCAATAAGTAAAATAGTGGATCCTTGTTTATGGACTATATTACTATTGGATATTTTTGCTCACTCACGTAATGTGTTGCATTATCTTTTTAGTTAATCTATCGAAATTTATTGGTGGCGTGCTGGATTTTAATCTTCCCCTCCAATAATTACAGTGGGGTTTCAACTTAGTTATTCATCAAAACTATCTAAAATTGTAATTCTAGAACGACGACCATACTCCAAATTTTTAAAGTGCGTCAGATAAGATATTTATTAAAAAAAAAAAAAACTATCACAAGCCCACAAAGGGCCGAATTGTGACTTCGGAGTCGACAAATCCTATGATTACCCGAAAACCTGCAAAAATGCAAAGACGACAACGAAAAAGAAAAATTACACTGAATAATCCTCAGTGAGTCCATAATTTAGCCGTAACACTTCAATTGAAAAGTTAAAAAAATAAAAACTGATCAAACTAAACTTAAACAAACACAAGTCAGAAAAAATAATTAAAATGGACTTAAAAAAAAGGGGGGGGGACAAAATAAGCGAATAAATACAAAAAAGAACGATATGTAAATATATATATAAAAATTAAAAGGGACACTAAAAAAGTGTCAATAATTTAACTGCATAAAGTCAATAAAAATTTAAGAAGATAAAAACTGCTCAAAAACAGGAAGGGGTAAAAATAAGTGAATAAACACAAAAAAAGAGAACAAAATACAAATGTATATAAAAATTAAAAGAGACACTAAAAAAGAGTGGGGGGGGCACAAGCAAATAAGTACAAGAACATCGGCAGCACCATCAGCCAATAAAGAAAAAAAGAGGCAGAAACTAGTGAGATATTTTATTCATTTTTTTTCTGTGACGAAGGAGACAAGTTTTTTCATATCTAGAAGTAACACAACGAGGAAGGGGGAGGCAAAAAAGGGATGGTCTCAAAAACAGCTCGAGGCAGCCGTAATCTGAATGGGGAGTAACGTTTGGGGAAAATCTTTGCCGTCCGAGTGTTTATTATTGCAATTTTTGCAAAACGGAGGCAGAACAAAACCGTCCTGCACTCGAGGGTTTCCAAACTAGCTTTTCTTAGGAGCAGAGAGTATAGAGCACCGGCCCTTTTTAGAAAATTATTCGCAAGGCTCTTTCTTGGATTGATTCTATTTTTTTCCGATTCTTCGCGAGAGATACCAGGGTGCCAAACTCGACAAGCGTATTCGACATTGGGGCGGACAAACAACGTATAAATCCTTAAGGACTGGGAAGGGGGGACGCTAAATTTATTTAGGAGCTTAAGGGGGGCGATATAAACATTAACTCTATGGATGATGTCTCTAACGTGGATATTCCACTTTAAAGTTGAAGAAACTGTAAAGCCAAGTAATTTAAAGGAGGACACATAAATTTTAGGAGGGATAGGGTTAAGAAAACAGGGCGAGGATTTGAGGAAAGAAATCGGCATTATCATGGACTTAGAGTGGTCTACTGTCACGTCTCAGTCCGAGGCCTCATCTCCAATTTCATTTAGAATACTCATAGGATCGCTTATTAAATTTCTGAAGCAAGTTTCAACAACCGTTAGGTCATCAACAGATTTTCATCGGCCAGGAAATTCCTTCGCGAGGCTGTTAATCATGACTGAAAAAGGGAGGGGACCTAGGAGAGTACCTTGGGGTATATCATTGTGGACAGGGAGAAGATTTGAATAATGGATCTGGTATTTGACAACCTGCGATCTATTTGTTAAAAGGAAGGCAACGAATTTTACCAATAAGTGGTCAATATTGAATTCGCTAGCAAGTTTCTCAACTAAAACATTGTGATTAACAACGTCAAATGCTTTCTGAAGGTCAATGGAAATTAAATTTAGCCAGGAATTAGGCTTTTCGAGGATTTTCCCGATGTGGTCGATAAGAGAAACGAGGTGATGGGAAGTAGAAGTGGATTTTAGGTTCCCGGATTGCTTCAGGTTAGTAAGAGGTAGGTTCTTTTCCTTTCGCCAATCTGCAAGGAATCCTTGATAAAGTTTTGAGAAAATAGGAATAAGAGTAATGGGCCAAACGCCTTCAAAACCAGGCTTTCTGTTTTCTTTTTCAAAAGGGTTATGAAACCTTGTTTACAAATTGTTGGATCTCGCCCAGACTGGGTAATCTCGTTAAACTGGACTGAGAAGGGCTTAGAAAGGCAGTCACTGAAGGCACTAATAAGAGGAAACGGGATATCCAAAGAAAAAACACTTGTTTTTCTTAGTTTTCCAATTCTTCTTTCTATCTCAGACGGAGAAACAGAGAGAAAAGAAGGAGAAAGAGCCCCTGTTCCAGACAATGCTGGAAGGCTCTGGACAATGGAAGCGAGGAATTTATTTAGATTACTGGCAGTAAGATTAGGGGACTCCGGTAAATTGAAGTTAAGCTACTCAAGCCTCCCGAAACGCAGCTTTTTAACCTGGGAATACTAATTTTTGGGTTTATTAGTGAACCATTATTTTTACCTTATTTTTGAAGTACGATCGAGCCAATTTACGAATTTCTCTTTTAATTGATTTTCTTAGCTTACTGGCTTCATCCGGTTTACCATTTTTGAAAAGCTTCAACTTGGTTCTAATGAGTTTTTTTTTTAGTTTGGTTAATAAAGGGTTTATCCCTGGACCGCCTTTTAAATCTTTTTTTTCTGGGAAACAAATTTGATATCTATCAATTAACATTTTGTGGAACTTGTACTTGTTCCGGACGCCTCACCCGGCGTCTAGAAGACTACGTATGATTGACTCCCATTTGTCGCGATCTTGTGCCAGCTCTTCAGCAAACCGGAGCCAGCAGCTCTCCCACTTTCTGCCAAACTTTCGAAATCCGCCAATGGGGTCGAGGTCGTTTTTGGCAGTTGTCCACCAATTCTTAAATTGACCGCCAGGTCGCCTGCACCAATCTGGCAATGGGAACATTTTGTGGAAGATAGCCATTTTCTCATCAAGATTGTTTAAACTATAAGTATCAGACCAATCTTCGGTATTCAGCCACATACCAAAAGAAAGAAGACCAGAGTTTTGAAGAGGGCGGCAAATGCCATAAATTATTGAGAAAGAATGCTTAAAATTTGAAGAGGGGGATAAAAGAATAGGAAGATGATAATTCCCATCTAATGGGGAAAAAGCTGAGGGAAAACAGTAAAATTATACATATTAGATAAAATAACGTCAAGGGAGGTATTTCCGAGAGTCGTTGGTATTCTAACTATTTGCTTTAGTTTAAGTGAGGAGCAAAAGGTGTGCGTGTAACTGAACCCCAAGCAACTGAACCCCTGTAACTGAACCCCCGTGTAACTGACCCACCGTGTAACTGAACCCCCGTATAACCGAACCAACGTGCAACTGAACCCCCGTGCAACTGAACCCTCGTGCTACTGAACCCTCATGCAACTCAACCCCCTTTAACTGAGCCCTCGTGCAACTCAACCCCCCTGCAACTAAACCCCCGTGTAACTGAACCCCCATGTAACTGAACCCCCGTATAACCGAACCCCCGTGGAACTGAACCCCCGTGCAACTGAACCCTCGTGCTACTGAACCCTCGTGCAACTCAACCGCTATACTTACATTGGGTAAAACACAATAGGGTTATTAACCATAGTTATTTAACTATGGTATAGTTATTTAACCTTTAAACTGTTTTAAATAAAATGACCGTCTCAAAATTCAGTTCGGATGTATTTGGGGGAGAAATATGGTGAGGTGGAAGCCTTTTGATCATTTTAAATCTGAAAAAGTGCATTGGAACTTTTCATTTCCAATCAAATGAGCCCCCCCCCAAAGTTCATACACGATTTTTTTTACATAAACCTTATGTGTTAGCAATGAGCAACTAGCTTAACTTACAGCCTTTGCCCAAGATGCTGCTGGTGGGGTTGTTAATCCCAAAGACATGGTTATTTGATCTTCAGACTATTTTGAACAAAATGTTTATTTTGATTTTGATTGGATGTATTTGGGGGGGGATGTCGGTTAAGAGGGAAAGGCTGATTGCCCTGTGATTACCTTTGATTCTTCGAAATTGGACTTGGACTTTCAACTTCCAATCGAATGAGGCTCCTTCAAAGTTTTTACGATCATCCCTTCCATAAAAACCTTAAATTTTAAAAATTGGTAACTTGCAATAACATACAGTTTGCTGATAAATTTTTTTTGGAACAGCTTAGCGTATCAAGATGAAACTTCTGGGGCATTTACCTGCTACTACTGCTATTAATACTGCTACTACTAATACTAATTCAATACAATTATTACTTCTACTGCTCCTACTACGACCTCTGCTACTATTAAACTAGCACTACTAAGGCTACGCATATCAAGTTGAAAATTTGACAGATTGAGGTATTTGAGGTGGAACTTGAACTAAATCAAAAGACACTATGTGCATGCACAGTTTCAAAATGGCATATCTCAAAAAGGGATTTGTGTATTAAGTTGGAACTTTCAGAGAGTGCTTAAAGGGAAAGTCAAGTCACCAAAAGGAAATATGTGCACGCTCGGGCCTGGATTTACCACTAGGTCCCTAGGCCCGGACCTAGAAGCGCATAATGCTAGCGGGAGCAATAAATTATCACTCCTGACAAAAATTGGACTGATGTAATTTATCGTCGCCAGGTGCACTCTGCCGCCACGCTGCCTATTCACAGAAAAGTGACTTTAAAACAACATAAGGAATTCCATGGTCACTTATTAACTGTCAGATGTCTCCTAAGAATGGTAGCTGAGAGTTCAGTATTACCCCTCTCTTTCATCACTTTTCGCTCATCAGTTGTGTTCTGTTAACACACAGTTACATGGTTACATGGTTACACACATTTACAGTTACATGGGGGTTCAGTTACACGGGGATTTAGTTAAATGGGGTTGAGTTGCACGGGGGTTGAGTTGTCCGAGGGTTCAGTGATAGGGGGTTCAGTTGCATGAGGGTTCAGTAGCACGAGGGTTCAGTTGCACGGGGGTTCGGTTATACGGGGGTTCAGTTACCCGGGGGTTCAGTTACATGGGGGTTCAGTTACACGGGGGTTTAGTTAAATGGGGTTGAGTTGCACGGGGGTTGAATTGCACGAGGGTTCAGTTAAAGGGGGTTCAGTTGCATGAGGGTTCAGTAGCCCGAGGGTTCAGTTATACGGGGGTTCAGTTGCACGGGGGTTCAGTTGCACGGGGGTTCGGTTATACGGGGGTTCAGTTACACGGGGGTTCAGTTACAATGGAACCGGAGCAAAAAGAATCCATTTTAAGGTCGTTGGCATCGCCAACTAAAAAAAAGCCAGCATTGGGATACTTAGAAATAACAAAATCAGCACTTGTCTATAACTACTGGATGAATTTACGTTGTGAATCGATATTTTGATTTGGAGACTAATAGAAAACAACTATTGCCATAATATTAAATGGACGATTGAGTACTTTTGGTCTAATACTTAGCAAGAGGGTTTCATCATACTCGGATAAACTAGGGACTCGAATAATATTTGGGTAAAGGTTGCTCTTAGAAAAGAGCAAAACACCGCCACAACTTTTTCCGAGTGGATGGTCTAAAGGACGGAGTTTAATAAACTCTGAATAATTTGTGAGGCACAGGGAACCTGGGTCGTGGGACTGTACTTCAGTAATAGCTATAATATCTATTTGATTTGATTCTGAAAGCACCTCGAGTTCGGTAAGCTTTTCAAAATTTAGACTTTTCCCATTAGTAGCAATAAGTTTAGGAAAAACAAACCGATTGGGGAATGGCGACAGGGAGATTTGATGAGTTTGAGAAATTCTTGGGTGGGGTTTTAATTTAATATTATGGTGCCTTGGAGAAGTAATGTAAGAGAAAAAATTACCTTGGGGATTTGTAGTTGGGGGGGGGGGGGCAAGGATATAGACGAAGGATGATGAGGAAGGTGCAACTTGTTTCCAGTTGACGGGAAGTGAGAACAAATTAGGATTTATTACAAGGCAATTACTAAATGCAGAGTCTCAGACCCGAGTCACATTGACAGGGTAGGCACGAGGGATAAAACGAATGGGCTGGAAGTGGGCTTTCGTGGAGATAGGCTAAGAAGGAGTCGAATTGGGAGGATTTTTTAGAGAGAGCAGCTAAGGCGCATTGGCAGTGCTCTGTAGGTGTCTCAGGGAACTAGCAAATCAGGGGAGGACCCCACCGCAAGGGCTGTACATACCTGCCGGTATTTAGTTATCCTTAAATTGCAGAGAATAAGTGAGTGGGTCCCTACACTTCCCTTGTTCCTGGATAGACTTGATCTACCACTTACCTGTGTGCTTACTGGCGAATTGGCGAGCTATATGGACTATGATTACTGACTGCGCTCGGAGAACATATAATATTATATACATGGCTAGTTCTACTTATGTCTGTCCGGTGCTGAACTTTCTAAAACAGTCAATTGCCAAGGTTAAAGACTCTAGGATAAAAGTTTGTACTCAATTTTTGCATCAAAAGCAGGCAATTGATACCTGCAAAGTTGCACTAAAGGTTGAAATACTGGATCGAAGATGATCACATCCAGCGTCATCGTTTTTGCCGAACATCTTTGAGCTACTATGAGGCCTCAAAGAAAAAAGAGATTTGTTGCTGTTTGAAATACTTGATCTATCAAACGTGCCTTCTTATCCAACGGACCCACCTACAATAGTGCCCTCTCGCTTCAACGAATGCGTCCGGATTCTTAATTTTCTAGAAAAAACAGTAAACATGTTTGCAGAGTTCAAGCTCCATTATCTGGCCATTGACACTAGCTCGCTAATTTCCCTCTGCTCCTGTGGTGCTTTCAAATATTCCTGACAATATTAATATGCAAAACCCAAGAAATCAGCGTGACTTTGTGAAGAAGCTTGGCTGTGCTGACGAGGTGAAACAAATTGTTAGTCGCCGAAATGGACTGGTAGTCCACAAGGTTGATGAATATTCTGTATTGGTAGCACTGGCTACAATACCTAATAGTATGCAAATTCGGGCTAAGATTATAAGAGCCGAGTACGCAGGTCTTATTAATTTGGACACTGATTTTGATGTTTTTCAAATCTACGTGCTTGTTGA
This sequence comes from Artemia sp. Qi Xiang Cuo, assembly GCF_049724085.1. Taxonomy (NCBI): domain Eukaryota; kingdom Metazoa; phylum Arthropoda; class Branchiopoda; order Anostraca; family Artemiidae; genus Artemia; species Artemia sp. Qi Xiang Cuo. Next base: position 44,786,774 of record NC_142805.1, read on the forward strand.
AGGTGTAATTTCTGTGACACGCTTCGAAAATTCAAGAATTGTGCAGCTGAAGTTTAAGACAAATGATGACCTTGAACATGCATTGAAGTTTGGAATGAAGATCGAATATTGTTTATTTCGTGTCACTCGACCGATCGCAAAACCCAAACAGTGTCTCAACTGCGAAGGATTCGGACGTTTCGCTCGGGAGTGTTCAAACACGACCAAGTGTAGTTGATGTGCGGGTGATCCTAGCAATAAGGATCATGCGTGCCAAGCAGGCATAAAACGTACAAACAGTGGAAAACCCACAGAAGTAACAGCTTGATTTTTGTAAGAATGAAAAAGTACCTTCCTGCTCAAGGCCAAAGAAACAATGTTACAGCCCTAAAGACCTAAAATTTATGTCAGCATTTTATCAGAATACGAATGTTGTCCGTGAAAAACTAGAAATTATTGAAAATTTGTAAAATACTTTTGATACTGAGTGTCTTGCTGAGCACCTTTTAAGTGAAAACAATGTGTCATTTTTAGAGCGTTCACCTAATTCTCAGTTTTTTCTCAGGCCGACAAACATTACAACTGGCAGACCTTTGGTGGTTTACCTAATGCGATAAATATAAAGTTTGCCACTTCTTTGTTAGATTCGAGTGACATTTATATTGCTGTTGAGCTAGGATGTTTCGTATTGTTGTGCATTAATATGCCCACTGACTACCGTACACACACTTCTGATAAGAAGTTTGCATCAGCTTGTCACTATCAAAGATTCTCCATAAAATTCAAGCTACCTAGTAGGTGGCTTGTCACCTGTGGTAATTTCAACACGAATCTGAAAGACCCTTCACTGCCGTTTACACATATGTTTCTGTCGTCAATTCTGCTTGACATGTCTATCCCACCTAAATCTAAACCTTTCTCTTATGTATAGCTCTAGGTCAACCTCAAACCTCGATTTTGTCCTGTCCGATCATCCAGAACTTCAATCTACCACTATTACCGTTCCAGATGACATCCATTCCAGTGACCATCTACAACTCCAGTTCAACATTTACAAGTCCCCTTCACAAAATAAAAGAAAACCCTGCTGGTTTACAGAAGCATCATGGGATCACATAGATATATCGTCATATCAGTACACGCTTGATTCTTTGCTGATGAAAATCAAAATCCCTTTCCACCTTCTGTCTACTTCACTGAAAGGGAACCCACTAGACCTTGATTGCTTTCTAGCTGAGTTGACGCACGCTCTTAAAGTTGCCTCTTTTGTGTCTGTACCTTCAAAAAAGGTAAAAACAGGGACACAAAAACATGGTTGGAAAGAAGATGATGAATTGCAAGATACCAAGCACCGTCATAAGTTTTGACCGAGTTTTTGGCTCGGGTGTTATTTTTTAAATTATTAAGTCAACCAAACACGAATTCTGAAAAGTTCTCCGCCGTTGGGAAAACAAACAAGTTCAAGCGCGCAACAAGTGAGATAAAAAAAAAAAATAATCCCCAGCAGCTTTGGAAGGGAGTTTCAAAGCTGGCGTTAAGTTCCTCCTCGCAATCTAACAAAATCGATGTCGCTTCGTGGGAAAGACATCTTTCTTCACTTTTCCCCGATGATCCTCCTCCCTTTGAAACTACCAATAAACATGCTCTCCTCCGTCATATGTCAAAATTTAACCACAAAGGGAACTTTGTCATTCTTACACCTTCAGTTGCCTAGACCCAAATTCGTCTAATGAAACCTGGTAAGGCCCCAGGATAAAATGGGGTGCAAACTGAGCACCTCCTATACGCTACCCCACTTCTTATAAAGTATTTGTCACCATTATTTCAGGTTTGTATTTCTCCGCAATATATTCCTGCTTCCGTTTCGGAAGGTTCTGTTACCTGTGTCTTACAGAAGGGAAAAAAAACTCAAAGCTTTGTGAATCGTACAGACCAATTACTATTTGCTCCACAATTGGTAAGCTTTTTAAAATCTGATCTTCCAAGAAATAAATACAAAGTGCCATCATGGGGACAACCAGTTTAGATTTCGCGAAAGCTTAGGTGTGGAAAACGCACACACGACTTTTTCTGCTATTTTAAACCGCTATAGGATACTGAAAAAGAATCTGTATGAGTGTGCAATTGACATTTCAAAGGCATTCGATTCCATTATCCATTCACATGCTACTCTTTCTCTATTGAGAAGTGAAATAAACCCTTTTCTCTACCGTCTCTTGGAATTGATATGGTAATGCGTTTATACGGGTACGGCTAGGTAGCCAGCTGAGCAAATCTATCACTGTCCAGAAAGATGTGAACCAAGGCTGTGCTAAATCCAGCTCTTTTCAATAGTGCCATCCGAACCGTTACTAAAAATTTTCCTCCATTTCTAATTGAGCCTTATATTGACAAAAAAACTTTGGTTCCAGGAGCCAAAAAAGAAAACTATTTTAAAAATTTTCATGTATTTTTCTAGTTTGAATTAAAAATCTAGTACTATTGATTATATGCCATAAATCTTTTTGCAGTTTACATAATAACTTTAGCGATCCTGAACTGAAAACTAAAATAAAAAACATTGATTCTTTTTTCTTTGGAAATATAGAACAATGCGATAGAGATACGTACTTTACAGGTTAAGTCAGAGAAACTTGCTTCCAGGAGACAAAAAACAAAACTAATTTCAAAAATTTTCATATATTTTTTTTTAAGTTTAAATTAAAAAATTAGTATTATTGGTTAGACACCATAAACATTTTTACAATTTACATAATGACTTCAGCAATTATGAACCAAAAACTAAAATAAAAGAAATTTGAATTTTTGTTTCTTTGGAAATATTGGACAACGCTATAGAGATACGTACTTTACGGGTTAAATCAAAAAAATTTTGGTTTCAGGAGACAACTATAAATTTGAACTGGGAGATGAAATAAAATTATTTTATTTAAAATTTTCAGGAATTAATCTAGTTTCACAGATAAAATTTTTGTTAAAACCCCTAAAAGAATTACTCGATTTTACACACCTATATCTATATGCTTTTTACAATGTTAAAAATAACACTTGCTACTACATTGTTATAGAAAAAAGTAATTTTTCGTAAAAAATTGGTTTTGGTAATTATGTATCTCTTATATTATTATCTTGTCGAAAGACAAGCGTGTATAAATATTGCATTCACTTATTACGTCATATATGGTTATAAACTGTACGATTATAACGTCATTCATCAGGCTTGTACACGAAAATGCAGTTTTTGTGGTCAAAATTGATTCATTTTAAAAACTATTTTATTTTTAATTACAAAAGGCACTAGATGTAGCAATTTCCTTTAAAATGAGCCATTATACAACACTCTTTGATTCCCCAGCTAGTTGGGGAGAAAAAAAAACCGAAAGAAAGAAAGAAAAAAAGATGCCGAATATGCAGAATATCGTGGTTATAGCCACCGTTCTTGATTTTCATGCCATTATAATTTCCTTGTTGTTCAAGCCAAGAGACGGTAAAATTTCTATACAAGGGTTCCTGACAAGGCAGTTCTAATAGTGTAATTCTGGTTTTGATCTGAATCTATTTTTAGGAGTTATGGGCTATTTTAGTTTTTACTATAAGGCGTCAACGTTTCTTACTAGGTTGCTAGCTACCGCTGCAACCCTGATCAGCCACCTCTGTTACGCAGATGATATCCTTATATTATCAGATCATCCCTAGGTTCTCCAAGATACAGTTGATACAGTTTGCTCTGGTCTCAATGAGATTAGGCTTCAAGTTTCCTCCTCGAAATCTGAGCTTCTCGTCTACGGTTCGTCTCAAAAGCCTCCCGTTATTATCAATGTTGGCCCAGAAAATATTTCTGCATCGTGTTCTCTGAATTATTTAGGTCTTCCGTTTGGATCAAATGTCAAAACTACTAAAGTACTTGTTGTCTAGCCGTTGAAAGAAAAGCTTAGAAAATTGTACGGGCTGCTTGCTCGAGTTAAAGGTCAGTTTCATAAAATAGCCCTGGGCATACTTTTCAACGCTTTTTTCACCCCAGATGTCTTCTTTTCGGTCCCTTTGTGGAGTTTTTTTTATAATAGCTGAGCGAAAGAAAATTATATCCCTATTTTTCCGTTTTTGCAAATATCTTAAGCAGTTGCCGCTTTGGACTCACAACCGATACATTTCAAGTAGATATTAAATAAAAAAAAACAAGTTTTTTTAACTGAAAGTAAGGAACGACGTTAAAACTTAAAACGAACAGAAATTATTCCGTATATGAAGGGGGCTGTCCCCTCCTCAACGCCTCGCTCTTTACGCTAAAGTTTTTTTATTGTTTAAAAAAATAGAGTTGTGAGAAAGTCAAACTTTAGCGTAAAGAGCGAGGCGTTGAGGAGGGGACAGCCCCTTTCATATACGGAATAATTTCTGTTCGTTTTAAGTTTTAATGTCGCTCCTTACTTTCAGTTAGAAAAACTTGCTTTTGTTATTTAGTTTTTGAACGTTTTTGAATTAATGCAGGTTATGATTTTGGCTCACCGTACATGAATAATTAAAACAAAATTTGCATATTATATTTGGTTAAATGGCTTTCTCGAAACTTGTTTAATTTTATTTACGAACGTTTTTATTAGTAATAAATATACGTAACTTAGAATTAACTTACGTAACGACCTTCTATATTCATAAATTTTTAACACGTATATTAGGGGGTTCGCCCCCTAGTCAATACCCTGCTCTTTAAACTATAGTTCAAATTTTTTTTCCAGTTCTTTACAAATGACCTCTTAATCACAATCAGTTGATCAGTTGAAAAACTTGTTTTTTTTTATTTAATTCCTGATCTTTTTCTTTAATAATGCTGGGAAATCCGGCGCCCCCTTCATAGCAATGTCCCTTCCCCCCGGAACTCGTCCTTCATGGACAGAGCCTTCCCTATGGCGCCCGACCCGCGCCGGGCCCCGCCTCCCCGAACAAAGCTCCTCTGAAAAAGTCTGTATACTTCCCAATAACCAATACTATATGTTAACATTCAGTAAAGTTCATAACTTTCAGCCCTCCCCCTGGGGACTTTGGGGATCAAGTCATCCTAAAAGACATTTTTATCATATTTTCGACTATGATGAACCAAATGGCTATCTCAAAAGTTTGATCAGGTGACTTTGTGAAAAAAATGAGCGCGGGAGGGGGCCTAGTTACCCTCCATTTTTTTTTGGTCTCTTAAAAATGGCACTTGAACTTTTAATTCCCGTTCAAAAGAGCCCTCCTATAATATTTTAGGACCATTGGGTTGATAAGATCACCCCTGGGAAAAAAAACAAAAAAAAACAAAAAAAAAAAATAAACAAACACACGTCCGTGATCTTTCTTCTGGCAAAAAATGGAAAATTCCACATTTTTTAGATAGGAGCTTGAAACCTCTACAGTAGGGTTTTCTGATACGCTGAATATGACGGTGTGATTTTCATTAAGGTTCTATAACTTTTAGGGGGTCTTTCCCCCATTTTTAGAAAATCAGCCAAATTTTCTCAGGCGAGTAACTTTTGATAGGTAAGATTAAACTTAATGAAACTTATATATTTGAAATCAGAATTAAAATCTGATTGTTTTGATGTATCTATTGGTATCAAAATCCAGTTTTTTAGAGTTTCGGTTACCATTGAGCCGGGTCGCTCCTTACTTACAGTTCGTTACCACGAACTGTTTGATAGTGTTTTTGATATTTCTTTGAAAATGGACCAGCTTGTAGACAGGTTCTGCAAATGTCGAGAAAATATTACTAATATTAGCCAAAAATTACTTATATAAGCCAAAATATTGCCCGAAACGCGATAAAACCTTGATTCATTAATTTTATTTTGAAGAACAGATGCAAAAATACATTTTTTTTAAATAAATAATTTGTTATTTATTTAAATACTGTCGGTATTTCAGTTCAATTAAGTGTAGCCATTGACAATATTTAAAATAATGTCAGCTTTTAATTCATCAGAGTAAAAAAAAGGCTGTCACTGAGTCAAAATAAGATACAGTTGGTCCAACAAACCAGCTTAGCGTCAAAGTCAATTCCAACACCATTATAGTAAAGCCCCGATATATTACCCAAAATATTATTAGTTAGAAATGTTGTCCAATGTGTGATATCATCTTAGCTTATTTACTATTCTGAAAATCAACATAAAAAATTACAAAAGTTTTGAACTAACCTGTACATATTGTCACCTTTCAGTTCGTCGGAGCCGAAAAATGCAGAGAGGCAGTCATATAGAGAAACTGTTGGCCCACTAAACCATCCGAAAGTCCAAGACCAGAGCCAGTTTAGCCATCCTTGTAGTACATGCTTCTCTATGATACTGGTGCTCTATAGAAAACACAGAAATGTGGGATTCATTCTAAAATGAATACTTACAAGAAAGGAGAGAGAGAATGTGAGAAAGAGAGAGAGAGAGAGAGAAGAAATCAAATAATTCTCTCGAAAAGAAAAATGAAGAATAAGAAGAAATGAAAGAATAATTTTCTCAAAAATAATCACGAATATACAGTTGCTGGAAAAAAGTGAGAAACAATAGAATTACGAATAAAAGGAGCCGATACAGATTTCCAAAAATACTTAAACCGTGAAAGATGGTGTCAGGAATTAGCATCTGCATTTTCTACTGGGTTGCGACTTTTTAAGTCAATTTGAAAAATAAATAGAAATGAAGGATGAACACCACAAAAAATTACAGAAACAAAACTGACCATCGAATCCTTATTTAATTCCTCAGTGGCCAATTTGACAAAATTCACATTAAAATGCCTTTAACAAATCCTTAAGCCTTAATAATTTAGACACACTATAAACTACAGATTTTTAACGCCTTGATCTCCAAGTTATTTTCTTTATAGAATCCTCTCTGTTTTCTACTTCTTTTTAGAATTTTTAGTTGGTATTCCAAGATTTCATTTACTTTTTTTTTAAATGTTCACAAAGTTTCCGGTAAAATTAAACAGCTTGTATAGGGAATAATATTTGTTTTTCAAATTTATTTCTTCTTCTATTCACCCGTGACTCCACACAGGCATTCATATGAATCTCCCTTCCAAAACAAATTTCTGCTTATAGGGATGACCCCACCCTTAAGAATTATTTTTATTTATTCCATATTAATATATAGGCCTACTTTATTCCTATTTTCAAATTTATTTCTCTAAACTTGGTCAGTAAAAAAAAAACTTTTAAGCAAGGTCTTCACAGTATGAAGGTAAAGGAAGCTTGCCCCCCCCCCCCCAAATATCATGCTTTTTACTGTTTTCCCAATAAATAAAAAAAACTGCTATTTACTCATTGACTGATCTTTTTTTGAATTTGTGCACCATTTCATCTTCTAAATTATCATTATTATTATTATTTATTGAAAACCTGTCTTATTACAAAAAGGAAATGACAGAGCACAATAAAAAAAAAGCAAAAAAAAAGCAAAAGATCACTATGCAACTATTACAATGTAACTAGTGTAAAAGGAGTTGTTTACAAGCATGTTTTAACAACAAAACTGATTGATCACAACAGAAGGGATATATACTTTATAGTACTATAGACAATTATAAATCATATACATAATTAATAACACAGTCAATAGTAACTACAATGTAGAAATTGACTACCCGGAAGCAGATCAGATATGGCACGTTAGAGAGATTTGCAGAGTTTAAAATGAGTTGTATCAAAGAATGTTGTACCAACTCAAATGAGGGAGCTCAACAGAAGGGCACTATAATATCTAGGACGAAAGACAATTAGAAAGCACAGAAATAATGAAGAACACAGGAACTTTTAACAAAAATGACGAAAATGAAGAAGATGAGCTATGGCAATGTATATAGATGTGGCTAGTGTAAAAGGAGTTGTTTCCAAGCATGTTTTAACAACAAAAATGAGGGATCACAACAGAAGGGCACTATACTTTCTAGGACGAAAGACAATTAGAAAGCAGAGAAAAAATGAAGAACACTGGTACTTGTAACAAAAATGAAGAAAATGAAGAAAATGAAGAAGATGAAGAAGATGAGCTATGGCAATGTATATAGATGTGGCTAGTGTAAAAGGAGTTGTTTCCAAGCATGTTTTAACAACAAAAATGAGGGAGCACAACAGAAGGGCACTATACTTTCTAGGAAGAAAGACAATTAGAAAGCAGAGAAAAAATGAAGAACACAGTCAATTTTAACAAAAATGAAGAAAATGAAGAAGATGAGCGAGGGCACGGTATATAGATGTGGATAGGGTAACAGGAGTTGTTTCCAAGCATGTTTTAACAACAAAAATGAGGGAGCACAACAGAAGGGCACTATACTTTCTAGGACGAAAGACAATTAGAAAGCACAGAAACAATGAAGAACACTGGTACTTGTAACAAAAATGAAGAAAATGAAGAAAATGAAGAAGATGAGCTATGGCAATGTATATAGATGTGGCTAGTGTAAAAGGAGTTGTTTCCAAGCATGTTTTAACAACAAAAATGAGGGAGCACAACAGAAGGGCACTATACTTTATAGTACGATAGACACTTATAAAGCAGAGAAAAAATGAAGAACACAGGAACTTTTAACAAAAATGAAGAAAATGAATAAAATGAAGAAGATGAGCTATGGCAATGTATATAGATGTGGCTAGTGTAAAAGGAGTTGTTT
>NC_142805.1:44795889-44817889 GCF_049724085.1 Artemia sp. Qi Xiang Cuo
ACAAATTTAAGAAAAATAAATCTACTAAACAAATAATTCTTTGATAAATTTCCACTTGCATGGATGGCCTATGTCATACCAGGTATCTGGTAACACTGTTTCAAAGCAAAGACACAGTTTTCTGACCTTTTATTCTAGCTAAACATTCATTTGAACAACGTTTCCAGGAATACAATGAAAAACAGCTCGACGGAGCTTGCTTTCACTCGCGGATAATCTAAAAAACAAATTGAAAAAGTTCCCAAGTGGCACAAAAAAAAAAAAAAAATCCTGTAATTTCTAAAGCATATTAGTCACACAGGGATACTTTCCAGCTTTTGTTACTTTGTATCGAACTGGAATCTCATTAATGATGTTCCCAATAGCTCGAATACTCACAGACCAAAGATGTGTAAAATTAACAGACATGCTGAGAAGTTTGATGGCTTGCTGTGGCATTGCAACGTCGGCTTATTTAACATCGGCGTATAAGGTAACATAACAGCCATGCTGGGAAGTTTGATGGCTTGCTGTGGCATTGCAGCATCGGCTTATTTATCATCTGCGTATAAGGTAGCATAAGCCTATTCTAAAACTATTACTAGCTTTTGTTACTTCGTATCCATCTGGAATCTCGTTAATGATGTTCCCAAAAGCTCGAATACTCACAGAACACAGAGGTGCAAAATTAACAGCCATGCTGGGATGTTTGATGGCTTGCTGTGGCATTTCAACTTCGGCTTATTTAACATCTGCGCATAAGGTAACATAACAGCCATGCTGGGAAGTTTGATGGCTTGCTGTGGCATTGCAACATCGGCTTATTTACCATCTGCGTATAAGGTAGCATAAGCCTATTCTAAAACTATTACTAGCTTTTGTTACTTCGTATCCAACTGGAATCTCATTAATGATGTTCCCAATAGCTCGAATACTCACAGACCACAGAGGTGCAAAATTAACAGCCATGCTGGGAAGTTTGATGGCTTGCTGTCAGGGGTGATTCTCCAGCATTTTTATTTGGGGGGGGGGGCAAGAGGGGTCCATATCTGGATAGTCAAAGGGCATGGGATGTATAATATTTTTTTCTCCACATTATTGGGGGGGCAACTGCCCCCCCCCTAGCCACCCCCAAACAACGCCCGTGCTTGCTTTGGCATTGCAACATCGGCTTATTTAACATCTGCGTATAAGGTAACATAACAGCCATGTTGGGAAGTTTGATGGCTTGCTGTGGCATTGCAAGATCGGTTTATTTAACATCTGCGTACAAGGTAACATAAGCCTATTCTAAAACTATTACCAGCTTTTGTTACTCCATATCCAACTGGAATCTCATTAATTATGTTCCCAATAGCTCCAATACTCACAGACCACAGAGGTGCAATTTAACAGCCATGCTGGGAAGTTTGATGGCTTGATGTGGCATTGCAACATCGACTTATTTAACATCTGCGTATAAGGTAACATAAGCCTATTCTAAAACTATTAACAGCTTTTGTTACTTCGTATCCAACTGGAATCTCATTAATGATGTTCCCAATAGCTCGAATACTCACAGACCAAAGAGGTGCAAAATTAACAGCCATGCTGGGAAGTTTGATGGCTTGCTGTGGCATTGCAACCTCGGCTTATTTAACATCTGCGTATAAGGTAACATAACAGCCATGCTGGGAAGTTTGATGGCTTGCTGTGGCATTGCAACATCGGCTTATTTAACATCTGCGTATAAGGTAACATAAGCCTATTCTAAAACTATTACCATTTTTTGTTACTTCGTATCCAACTGGAATCTCATTAATGATGTTCCCAATAGCTCGAATACTCACAGACCACATAGGTGCAAAATTTACAGTCATGCTGGGAAGTTTGATGGCTTGCTGTGGCATTACAACATCGACTTATTTACCATCTGCGTATAAGGTAACATAAGCCTATTCTAAAAATATTACTAGCTTTTGTTACTTCATATCCAAATGGAATCTCTTTAATGATGTTCCCAACAGCTCGAATACCCACATACCACAGAGGTGCAAAATTAACAGCCATGCTGGGAAGTTTGCTGGCTTGCTGTCAGGGGTGATTCTCCAGCATTTTTATTTGGGGGGGGGGAAGGGCAAGAGGGGTCCATATCTATATAGTCAAAGGGCATGGGATGTATAATATTTTTTTCTCCATATTATTGGGGGGGGACAACTGCCCCCCCCCATGCCCTCCCCAAACGACCCCCCTGCTTGCTGTGGCATTTCAACAACGGCTTATTTAAAATCTGCGTATAAGGTAACATAACAGCTATACTGGGAAGTTTGATGGCTTGCTGTGGCATTGCAACATCGGCTTATTTAACATCTGCGTATAAGGTAACATAAGCCTATTCTAAAACTATTACCAGCTTTTGTTACTTCGTATCCAACTGGAATCTCATTAATGATGTTCCCAATAGCTCGAATACCCACAGACCACAGAGGTGCAAAATAAACAGTCATGCTGGGAAGTTTGATGGCTTGCTGTGGCATTACAACATCGGCTTATTTAACATCTGCGTATAAGGTAATATAACAGCTATGCTGGGAAGTTCGATGGCTTGCTGTGGCAATGCAACATCGGCTTATTTAACATCTGCGTATAAGGTAAAATAAGCCTATTCTAAAAAAATTACTAGCTTTTGTTACTTCGTATCCAACTGGAATCTCATTAATGATGTTCCCAATAGCTCGAATACTCACAGACCACAGAGGTGCAAAATATACAGACATGCTGGGAAGTTTGATGGCTTGCTGTGGCATTGCAACATCGGCTTATTTAACATCTGCGTATAAGGTAACATAAGCCTATTCTAAAAATATTACTACTGTCTGAGGCAGGGACACTGACAACGACTCCTCCCTTATCCCATTCTTGTTAAAGCTTCTGCTTTGGTCACCTCCCAAGAAATCCTTCAATAATTCAAGCACCATTTTCTCATATGTGTATAGTCTGAATATCATTAATTTTTAATCAATCACGATTCCCAATTTAAAAAAAAACATTGATAAATTGATCAAAAATGATGGATGTCTAGAAAATGATGTCTCCTTAAGCACGTTTTGCAACTGAACACAAAAGGGACTGAGCTCTAAAGTGGCAACGTCCATTACGCATGATTTTTGACAATTAGTTAAATAAGTTTACCAGAAAAGCAAAAAGAAGTGGCAGGTGAAAATATAAAAAGGCCCATTAAGACCAACCCAACTAGAGAATGTGGTAAAAGGGTGAATTCCCTCCCCTATAATTACCCGCAAAGCTCCCAAAAAGGTTATGGAAAAAATGATACAAAGGGTATTTAAAAAACACGCATAATTTATACGCTTCTATACTATCTACACTTCTATACTTACTGTTCTATACTTTCCTACCATGGTTTTTGTGTCATATCATTTTCACGACCATAGATTGATCGCTGACATATTATCAGCTGGTGCCCCAATGGCCACGGTGGCTCTTTCTTTCATCCTAAAGCCATTGTTCAGATCTGTTGGAGTTGAACACTCAAGACAGGTATTTAATTTATTTCAAACTAAATCGGTAAATAAATCTACATATGGCAGTATAAGAATGTATTTAAAGAAACATCATAATATAGTATGAATACTTAAATATAACGCAACATAAAATTATCCATAGTATTTGTCAAGAGATCATAAAAAGCTCAGTAACATCACAAATATCAAACACTATATAATGCCGAACTGTAGGTAGGGAACGATTAGTGCTAATGGTAACTGAAAATCCAAAAAAGAACTTTGATAACAATAATCAGCAAAATAATATGCAACAAATATCAATATACAGCACTATAATATACAGACAATTATATGCATATACGCATACTTTGAGATTACTCACCAAAATTTTAAGTGAGTTACCCTAGTTGAGATGCAATATCTACCACCCTAGTTGAGATAAAAAATCTACTCTGCTTCTAAAAGGACTTTAGTGGATCTCTATATTCTGTCTTCGTTTAGAGAAGTACACTGACTTCATAAGCTGTAGAAGAGATTGTCAACGACTTTGATAAAACGTTTCATCATTTATGGCTCAAACCAGACATAATTGTAATCACTATAAGCCAAAATTAAGCGTATTGTTCAGCATCAAAACTGTATTAATCAGCTTCTCCTGAAAAAATTCCAAGGCTTAATTTTACTTTCCTGCTAAGCTATGAACATTTCACATAGGTTCATTAAGTTTTTCTGTCATTTTTTATATTTGGATTAAATTGGCTTATATTCTTCTAAATAAAGTGAGGTCAGAGGTTTAATTTGTAATCATGTGACACTTCTACATTCTACAGCATTCATTCACTTCTACAGCAACTCTCATAATAAGATTAAAATATAGGCAAAAATTTTTTTTTGTCCTTAGGTATCCTCTTTCCGTAAAAAAAAAAATTGTTCAATAGCTTTAATAGATGGTGTGCAACTGCGCAATGCTCTATGGCCGTTAGTTTTACTGGATAAAACAGCTTAGAATAACAGGTTATATTTATGGGCGGCATTTATATTAGTAGCGAATGGCTAACCGCGGGAAATTATGACCTTTGAAACTGAGACATGATATTTTTCATTGGAGTTTGAAGTATTTCATGTCCAATTTCTAAATTTATATAAAACAATAAAAACCTAAATAATATCACTTACCCAACAGAAAAGGAGCTGCAAAGATGCATCGGCATCATTAGTTTTAAGAATTTTCCTTGATAAAATTTTGATTCAGGCCGAAATGCTAGAATTAGGGACTTCCTTGTGGTTTGATCTCATACGTTATTTAAAAAAGGCCCCAGACTATTAAATTCTCATTTCAGTTAATCTTTTTCAGTAATCTAAGACTACTGGTTAATTATGATCATCCCTCTGAAATATACACAAAAACGCATGAATGACCTTCCTTCTCTGGAAAAAATCATTTATCATAGATAGTACATCTAGGATTCTTATACATGTTGATTTTCATTGCATAAACAAGATCGCACCCTTTAACGGGAAATTTTAACCCATTTTCCTAAAATTGTACACATGTTAATTCACTAATAACTTATGATGAGCTACTTTAAAACTAATGAATGTTGCATATTTGAAGTTGATATAAATGATGAATTTTGTTGTTGCATTAATTGTAGTCAAAAATTTGTTTTATAGAGTCTCCATTTCCATTGACAACAGTCGATCTTTATTTACAGTTTGGAACTACAACCTGTTTGAACCAAGACTCTCTTAAATAAAAGGGAGGCTAACACTATTCTTTAATCCCCGTTTTAACACATTCGAGTCTAATATCCATACACCAATGCGTTAGGAATGAAAATAACCCCAAAAACCATGGCATTCCTTAAATTATTCTTAAGGGGGGGGGGGGTCTGAAATACAAAAACCAATATTAAGTTCTGGTTCAATCTCGCTTTCTAGGGCTGTAATGAAAGTAAGGTTGGAATGGCTAGGATACGTTCTGTGGATGAAGAATGACAAATTGCCAAAGATCGTCCTTGTCGGCCAGCCATCTAGGGCCAAACAAGAAGCAGGTTGTCCACGAATGGGGAGGGAGGATATCGTTAGTAACGTTTTGAGGAAATAGAATTTCTTCGGAGGGTGTAAAGAGGTAGGCTTTAAATAGATCAGGATGGAGGAGGAGCGTGTTTAGGCGTGTTGGCCTCAGGTGTTTTGGTGCTTTAGTGAGTTCTTAGTAGTAGTAGTAGTATTTTAAGGTTATCCTGGGGATTTTTTGAACAGAAATTTGCTATCGGAATATCCTCCATAGCACTGACTGAAGGAGGGGGCAGTGACTCAATATCCCCCCCCCCTGAGAAACAAGAAGATATTAAAATATGTATCGGTAAAATAGTAACCCCATTTACACCTTGCTAAAAACGAATCTAATGGAAGAATTTGCCCCTCTAGGAAATTTCCTTGGGGTGCTCGTGATTCCCACAACGTCTATCCTTTTTGAGCAGGTACGGATATTTGACACTTAAATATTTCTGCAGCACATGAATATTCAATATTTCAAAAATATTCTACTGAAAACTAAAAAACTTGGGCATAAAAAAAACCCTTTTGATACTTCAGGCACCAGCCCCCCACCTAAACAAAAATCCGTCAGCCCTCCTCCTTAATATCTAATTGATAATTATACAGACTTTACATACGTTGAGGAACGAATATGCCACCGCGTGGTAGTATGGCCTCTGAAACGGGAAAATACAGTATATTTGTATAGTTTTGGATATATCTGAACCAACCGACTATCTCAGGAGTTTCATTCAATTGCAGTTTTGCCATCTATGGGTTGAAATTCCTGTTTTGCGCCCCAAAATGGCTGAAAACGCTATTTTGCTGTGGCGTAATTTCTTTCACTGCTGAAAAGAGCACAAGAATTTAAATTTACGTCCGAATGAGTTTTTTTCCTGTTGTTCTAGGACAATTTGTTTGACACGATCACCCTTGGCAAAAAGTTTTACCGTCCCTTGGCTATGTTTTACCGCCCCACACCCTATATGGCATCTTTTTTCTTTTTTTCTTTTCCACGGATAGCTAGGCACTGGAACATCGTAAAGAGCTGTTTAATAGCTCATTTTAAAGGAAATTGATGGGGTTGAAAACTTTTTGTAATTAAATTTTTTTTTTTATTAAATAATCAGTTTTTTACGAAAAACTGCATTTTTCTCTGGGGCTACTTTCTCTCATCAATTCAATCACCTCCAGTAAGCTCTTCGATTTAAATTAAAACTATCATCATTATCACAGAATACTAAGTTCTGCTTTGCTATAAACTTGGTTGCTGGTATTAATAACAAAATGTGGTTCCTATTTTTCGTTCTTCCTCTTTGACTCAATCAGTGACAAGAGGCCAAAGAAATATACACAGACGACACTTAGCTATAGTTGTGCCAAGTTATCATTCTGTGTGCGCTGTGGGAGCCAGTCCCATAGTCTGTAAATAAATCACTGATTTGTTTTCATTTCGTTATTTCCCTGAACATGAAAAACATTTTACCTGCATATTTCCTAGGCCATATCCTGTCAACCACTAAAGTAACAACAGCAGAAACAAAATACCTGGTCTATTGACATGGAATACTCTAATTCGGGAAATTTAAAAGAAAAGTTTGAAGTGACAAGATGATGTTTTGTAATGTTTGCTTAGCTTTGCTGGTTCAGAGACCGTAAGTCAGAGAACTTGAGGGATCAAGACACTTAGATATAGTTGTGCCAAGTTATCATTCTGTGTGCGCTGTGGGAGCCAGTCCAATAGTCTGTAAATAAATCACTGATTTGTTTTCATTTCGTTATTTCCCCGAACATGAAAAAAGTTATTTCCCTGAAAATATATGGAGAAAAAAGAAAATCAGTTGAGTATTCATCTTAACAACTGAATTAGCAGCCGAATTGATGATAGTTCTGCAATAGTAACAGAATCTGTCTGGCCATTTTTTTTTATTGCTGTATCAATTTTAGACATTGCGCTTTTTAAATTATCCAACAATTGGATTTGGTGGAGAAATTTCCTAACGATGTTAGGTAACAACTTTACATTGCTCACATAACGTTAGTAAAATTGTTAACTGGAATTGTTTCTTTCTTTTGCTCTTTAGGACGGCCGAAAAATGGTTTTTGTCTCAGTGTTCCAACCTTTCAACTAGGGAATTTCAGTTAAAAGGTAATCGATATTACGAATTATTACGCGGATAGAATGGTTATGGTTAGGGGAGTCAGGAGGGCAAAGTGGCAAGTCCCCCTCCCCCCATGTGATCGAAAGTTACGCTGGGGTGAAGGGGCAAAACATATTAATTGGGAAGGCTAAGTTTCGTTTGCGCCCTCTCCCCTCAAACATTAATTCTGTATCCGCACCTACTTATGGTAGCTTTTAACTCAACTGAATTTGATTCAACTCACAGGATTAGAAGCAAAAAAAAGCGTAAGTCCCTCAATAAAGGGAAATTGGAAACCAGCTTGTAGTTTCTGCTATTACTTTCCATACTCCTTGGCCATCATAAGCTCTAGCCACCGTTGCAAGTGAGCCAAAGTTGTAAATTGGAATTGTACAAAACGCGAACGAACTGCTTGTAACTTTCAAAGGTTAGAATAAAGATTTTTCATTATAGCAGAAACAGTTCGACGATGTAACAGTCCCTAAGTATCTAAGAGTTTGATTATCATAGATTACCTGCATCAGAAGCTGTCGAGTAGCATTTGTATTGTCTGCCACTCGTCTAAAAAATACGCAACCAACTAGATAAATGCAGGCAATACTGATCAGAGACCACTTAACATCAATCTCTGGGACGATCTGCTTCGCATAAGGCACCTAAACAAGATTTGTATTAGATAATTGATTAGCTGGTAGAAGCTACAACAAGACGATAAAATAAAATTTCAAAACAGGGATAAAATCCTTTTTAATAGACAGTGTATAGAAATTCACAAAATACCAGATATTTCGGTCACACATACAGTAACCGTCATCAGTAGTAAAACTAAACTAAAACAACTTAAAACTAAAGTTTATATACGAAATCAAATATAACTACATGTTTAATTCTCTAATTGTTTTCAAAGCAAAGGCGGAAGCTAGCCTCTTTGACCTTCTTGGATTCGGGTCATTAGCGTTCAATGATATAACATTTGGACAGAGGTGAACTACATTGGGTGAATTTAACTTTACTTTATCAGATTTTAATAAATTATCATAGATAGAGTTCAGCCCCAATTCACCTGTATCCCGATTCAAAGCAATATTCTTGAATAAGATTTTCTCTATTTCAAGAGTTTCACGAAAATTTTGCTTTAAACACCGATCCCTATCAATCAAAGAGACATTATCGAAGAAAATAAAATAGTCTGGAAAATTGAAAATATGTTCTGAAAAGGTTGAAGTAAAATTCTTAGGTTTAAAATATTGCTTTAAAGCCGCTAAAATTGAGTCTCTACGCTTTATCACACTCATTCCCAAGTTCTTGCTATTACTTTCCGTATATGAGCTTCGACGAGTACATGGGATCCGATAAACCCGACGTTGTTGCCCTAATGAAGTTAAGTTCTTCCTAGAATTTAGAAAATTACCCAAAGTATTGTTACTCTTTAAAGCTACCTTTAGACCATTACCCTGTAAGATTCTTTTAAATTTTTCACTTAGCCCGGGTACATATGGTAAGGAACAAAAAACATCCTTCTCCCGAGAGTTGTCTCTAAGACTTTTTTAGAAATCTCTAGAAGCCTTTTTCTTCTTTTTGAAAAAGTCTGGTTAATTAACCACTCTGGATACATGTTGCTAATTAGTATTTTTCTTAGAAAAGACAACTCCTCCTCAAAAAATTTGGAGAGCAAATACTAAAGATCCGGGCAGTTAAAGAAATCAAACCGATTTTTACTTGGCGAGCGTGACCGGAACTATAAGAAAAAAATTTATTGTTATTTGTCGGTTTTCTGTAAATTTTAAAATCCAGACTATTTTCATTTTTCAAAAGAAGAATATCAAGAAATGGAAGTTTCCCATTATCCTCTAATTCAACAGTAAACTTTGAATCCCCCCCCCAAACCATTAAGATGTTCCAAAAACCCTTTTTAATTCCTCCTCCCCATAATCCCATACTGAAATTATGTCATCCATATACCGGCCCCAAAAATATGTTTTAAAAAATATGAATCTAGCGCAATTGTTTCAATATTCTCCACAAAAATACTAGCTAATAAAGGGGATAAAGGGGCCCCCATAGGTAAACCATTTACTTGTTCGAAAAACTCCCCTCTGAATTCAAATAGCGACGAAGACCACACTGCCTTTCCATAATAAACAATAAGTAGAACAACAGGGAAATTTTTATACAAGACAGTGGAACGTCTCCTCTGAATTGAATAAAATAAGATAACTTATTGCACAATCTTATTAAATACATAATTACAGAAACTTACAAATCTGTTTTGCCACTAGTCAAATTCAAATTTCTTAACAGCTTTCTTTCTAGAAGAGTTTCGGCTGCTTCTACATCAATATTTGTGTACATTGATATAATGTCAAAGCTTAAAAGCAAAGAACTTGAAGAAATTCTACTTTTTTCAATTTTTCAACCAAATTCGAAGAATTTTTAATGTATGAAATTTGTGTAGACAAAAGCGGTTTACAGATTGAAACTAACCACTTACTCAAAACACTTGTTGGTGACCTTGTACTTGACACAATTGGTCGTAATGGTAGGTTAGACTTATGAATTTTGAGAAGTCCATATAATTTAGGGCACAAGGAACTCCGTGGCAGGCATTTATAATAAAGTTGAGGTTTAATTTTTCCTTCATCTTTTGAACACTTCAATTCGCTCTTAAACGTATTTGTAAAAGAGTCTGTTGCATTATACGATAGCTTCTTGTATGTTTTTTCATCATTTAATAAACTTCTTAATTTTGATTCGTAGTCCTCAGTATTCATGACAACTAAGGTGTTACTCTTGTCTACTTAAAAAATGGCAATTGAAAAATTTTTTTTCTAGTTTTTTAGATTTTTCATGTATTTGCTCGTCGTCCTAGGAAACATCAGTTTCAATAAAAAATTAGGAAGGGTTTTCAAGCTGAATTCTGTAATTAAGCTAAAATCGTTCGTTAGATTTAAGTTTTTAGGCCGCGTTGTTTCTATTGAAGAAATGATATCCTATATGCAGACTTTATCTGGCTTAAAACAAAATTTAAGACCCTTTTCAAGCACTGATTGTTCAAGTTCTTGATGAAAATTAACCACACCTGGTCCAAGAATTGACGAAGGTATTACCGCATTATTTGTTGATAATTTTGAAAACTTTTTTAGCAATCTTTCTCTGGAAAGGGGAAAATAATGATTGAAGTTAGTTTTTCCTGTTTGTTGTATAAAACAAAAGTCACTTACACTAACCTTTTTTTATATAAGATTTTCCAGGAAAAGTTTATCTCTCACTATTAAAGCTCTTTTTCGACTTTTATCCTTAATAATGTGATTCAGTCTTGAAATGTAAGCTTCGTCCAAAATTTTCTTCCTTGAAAGTTTCTGAGTGTTTATATATTTACACACATTTTTGGTCAAATCATCCCCATAAATATGACGTAGATAATTTTGGAGACCACACTGCCTTTGACCACACTGCCATTCCATGAAGATAAAATAAAAGTTCAAAATAGGGATAAAATCCTTTTTAATCGACAGTGTATAGAAATTCACAAAAATACCAGATATTTCGGTCAAATATACAGTGACCGTCATCAGTAGTACAACTAAACTAAAACAATTTAAAACAAAAGTTTATATACGAAATCAAATAAAACTACATATTGTTTAATTCTCTAATTCTCTTCAAAGCAAAGGCGGAAGTTAGCCTCTTTGACCTTCTTGGATTCGGTTCATTAGCGTTCAATGGTATAACATTCGGACAGAGGTGAACTACATTGGGTGAAACTTTCGGCAGATATTTCGGCAAAAACTTTCAGCAGATATTTCGGCTAATTTGTCTTTAATACTAAAAAAATAAATGATGCGGTAAAGAAAAATTAATCTTTTAATAAATTTCATCAATAAATAAATTATATACATTTTTTTAAATAAATTTTGATTATGCATAAAATATTTTTAGTTAGTTTTTTTAATTAATTAATATATTAATTTCAAATTAATTATTTTAATATTCATTTGCATGTTTTTATGTAATTTTGTATATCTTGTAAAGTTTCTGAAGTATTTTCTTTCAATTGATTATTGATTGATAATTTTTCATTCTAATAAACTTAATTTATAAATTAATAAATAAAAAAATTAGGTTCAAATCCCCGAATCGCCCCGGTTACGGGATACTGCCTTGCCTGGGTGTTATTACTGATTACACAATTTTTGACCTAATCTAATTGACCTAATGCTGATTGACCTACAGTTTAAGGAAATACTCTTACGCAAATATACGTTTTGCAAATAAAAATGTAAGTTGCTACGCTTGAAAAATTGGCTCTGAATTGTTGTTGTAATACTAAATTCTATAGGAATACATTTTTTCCCGATTGTCAATTTTGTAGTTCAAATTTTAATTGATATAAACTAATAATTATCAAATTTGTTCAGAAAAAGTTCTTAGGCAAATTAAAATTTTAAGAATTAAAAGTTAAGTTGCTACGCTTGAAAAATTGGACGGTTCAAAATCGTTGTTGTAACACTTGTTAGGCTAGGCTATATAAGAATAAATTTTTCGAAAATTCAAATTTTTAGCTGAATTTAAAATTAATAAAACTAATTATCAAATTGTTTTAATATTTTAAAATAGCCAAAGTAAATTAGCCCTTTCTGCAAATGTTCCAGAAATAGTTGTTGGTCTACATAACCGCGAAACTGACCTAAAACCTAGAAAACCAACATATGCATAGAAAAGGTTATTCCTGCACATAACATACCTGCACATATGATATATTCTCCCAAAATTCGATCCAAAGGGGATCAAAGGGGAAAAATACAACAATTTTGACCTACAAATTTTATCTTAAATAATATCTTTTTTTGCATAGAGCAAAATTGAGTGGATTTTTTTTGGAGGGGGGGGGGGTATTTCAAGCAGATTTGAAAGCAGTGTTATAACTGCAAAAGTGCTTTTGGTTTCTTGTAAATAAATTAAACTCAATCGATATATAGACTCTGAATAACAAGCTACTGGCTAAAATATCAATGAAATCATAACTAAATATTTCTTCTAGGGCCACCTTTAGATCAGAACGGTCGTTTAGTCAATCGAGAGCCTCCAGTCGGTATGTGCGACGCCTCTTTATGCAGCCCTACTGAGCAAGTAAGCTTCGAGAAGATAATAGCTAGAAGTGGTCTACGTCTCAGTCAACTTGAGACGGGGGGGGGGGGAGTGAGAGAGCCCCTTTAAGTGAAATTAGTTATTTGAATGACTCTTTGGCATTGACTGGAAACTATGCAGTCCACCCTAATTTGTACTTACCCACCCATAATGGAGTACAGAGTGAAACAGATGTTGAAATGACTTATGTTGATGATAGTGATGATGATGATGCAGCTTCATTATTAAGTGTGTTTTTCCTAGTCAAATACGTTTACCAGATGAACGATTATCTTTGTCGACAAGTTATGCAGCGCGCCAGTCAATGAGCGATATATCGAATGTATGGGATTTAGTGGAAACGGATTGCGAGGAGGCGGAGAAATTCGAGATTAGGGTTTAAATAGGGTTGCTATCCGTCCCAATGGTTCTTCCAGTTTAATGCCAAAATATTTTTTGGACATTTATGACCCCATACTGTTATTCAAATATTACATGCTATTCAAATATTTCCCGGTTGCAACTAATTCTAGAAACTTATGAAACTTTAGGTATGCTTTAACTATTGTATTTGAGAAGGGATTAAGTAGATTTTAGTCATTTTGATTATTCATGATCACTGCTGTTAAAATTTTAACTAATTTGGTTTTAGTTCTACTATAAAGAATTGTTTTTAGGGTTTGATTATATTGCCATTTTTTAGATTATCGAAAAGTTATGTCGCAGTTGGTCAAGATACAAGTATTAATATAATTGGTTTTCTTTTTTTTAAACACTTTTAGAACCAGACATCTATAAGTTTTCCATGGAAAAGTAGGATTGGTTCCGGATTTTATTTCTCTGGAATTGTTTAAGCAAAATTTAAAACAGTGCCAAGGACCCTACTTTTTCCTTGGGGGGGGGGGTCTTAACAGATAAATTCTGCGATTTAACCTGTTTATCCATTTGGAAACGATATTTCGTCAAAAGTTCTTTAATTGGACTGCAAAATAAAAATATTATGCCTTATTTTAGTTCCGTTTTTTTATCTTCTAAAAAATTGATATTATTGTTAGTTTTTTTTTACATTTGCAAATAAAATCCTTAATTGTTACATTCTATTCCTATCATTACCTTGTCTTTATCCACATTTTTGCCTAGAAAAATAAAATAATTTGTCAAACCTCTTAATTTATAAAACAATTCGTGAAAGATTGGTGAAAACTTTAATTTTGAGCTTAGTCGTGTTTTTTCTATTCGAATAACAGCTAATGGCTAACGGCTAAATTACTGACACCTCAATTTTTTTTTTTAGACTTTGATAATGCATCGAAAGAGAAGATATAATAATATTTTTCTGATTAAATAAAAACGAAACTGCGTCTATTAATTAAGAAAATATCTTTCGTCTTTCATTTTTTTAATAATAAACAATTTTAAAAGAATAAAAAAATAATTTCATTCACAGCAATGTGTCAGAAGTTAAGGTTAAATATTTTTCAAACAGTATTTTATTTCTGCTCTGAGTCTTAAGATTTATGCTCCCTCTAACCAAGCAATTTTGTGACTAGCTTAAAATTTTCGTCTCCGAAGGAGGGTTACTTACTGCCGACGTCTAAAGAGTGCAAATCTAGGCCAAAACAGAGTGGGTTTTCCTCAAAAAGAGTGCAAGTCAAAAATTTGCGCATCCCTACTTCTGCACCCCCAGTGAGGTAAAAATAGCGCATTTCACACGATAGATACAAGTTGATAACCCTATTCCTTTGGTTTAAATGCTCTTTTGACGAATATGCCAACTACTGACGTTTAAAGTGAACGAAATCTGACACCCAAAAAGAGTGATTTTCACTCTTCAGCATCCCCTCTGAGGCCAAAAAGAGTGCATTTCACACGAAAAGTGTCCAAGTTGGCAATCCTGCTCCCAAGCGCTTCCCCAAGATATTGCAGAGAAAGGCGAAAGGGGGTGTGAGCCCGGGCGGTGTGAGCTTTGGTATTCCTGTTGAATAGCAAATCTGGTCCCAAGCGCTTCCCCAAGATATTGCAGTTACGTTATTTTTAAAACCTGGCAGCAAATAGTGTTTTTTTTTGTCAACATAGTCAACTTGACTATGGATAGGTTCTATGTGCCGTAATGACTTATCATCAGAAAATTTTAGTTTGACCGGAGCAAAACATAACTAGCCATTCCAAACCTCGATTATAAAAATTAAAAAATTGACTATCTATTATTTCTTAAAGACAATTATATCTTCAAAGGAAAGATACACCTTTTAAACCTGTTTGTTGCCATATAGTTTTAGATAAATTCTGCAGATTTTTCATTAACGTTTCTTTTTTTTGTATTTGGTGCAAAAACTGCATATTAAACTTATTATTAAAAATTAAATTCCTGAAATTTTTCAGACTTTTGAAATTAATTTCAAACTTTTTAAATAAAAATATGGTTATGTTTGAGCTTCCACTTTATCGATTCAGCCAATTAGATGTTATCTTTATTGTCCTTGGTTTGAAATAGATTAAAGATTCAACAGACTAGATTTTATTATAACCCTAAAAAAATTGTTTGACGAAAAGTTTCTTTTGTCTGAAGTGTAAAAATTTTTTCGCATGTTGCAAATTCTGAGAGCTGCCAGGAAATAGTCTGACAAACTTTCATTTCATTTACACTGTCTTTAGTATTTTAATTTTTCCTCAAACAAAAGTTTTTTATCCTAAATTTATCTTTTTACAACTAGATTTTTCTATAAATCCTTGTAGCAGACTATTTTTCGTTCTTAAATGAAAAAAAAATAGCAACATTTTTGACAACTCTTCATTTCCATTGTCCTTAGTATTTTGAACGTTCACTACAGATTATAATTTTGATGGAATAGATTTGTAAAACTGAATTATTTACCCTGAGGTACGTAAGTTTTAAAGAGGGAACACGAGGAACATAAAGAACTGAGGGATCACGGTCTTAAAGCAGGGGCGTAATTTGCTATGGGGCAGAGGAGGGGCAGCTACCCCTCCCAGACCTCGGTTTGCCCCTCCCCCAAGACCTGAGTTTGCCCCCACCCCCTTGCTGAAAGTAAATTTCTTCAAAATCTTATCAAAACTAACATAAGCCTGCATATTTCAAGGATCAACAGAAACGGATCAGTTTTCTTTAGTATATATTTACTTTAATAGTACGTATCTTAATAGTATTTTCATGTTGCTAAATGGCTCATTTTCTAGTTTTTTACTGTCATTTCCCCTGGGTTTGGGAGAATTGGCTCCAACTTTGTCCCCCCCTAGGATTTTGACAAAATTACGCCACTGTCTTGAAGCTCTTTAGTACATTATGTAAAATTGTTTTTGCAGCTTGATATAGCAGCTGCCGTTTAATATGTATATAAGGCTAGTGTAAATCATACTGTACATCTTTTAAGTGAGTGTAATTTACGTGATCTCTGATTGGGTGCCACTTTTTGGGATGATATTCTTATACATTTCTTTATCAGAAATTTTTTGGAAATTTCTTTGTCAGACATGATTTGATTAAAAGTTGAAATGTTTTAATTTTGCCGTTTGTTTTTGTTAGATAGTAGAAGAATTTTTGGAAATTTTAAAGTTAGTCAAAATTTAGTTTAATTAAATACTCAAAGGATTAGGGAAAGCCTTTCAGAAATAGGACTTTTTGGAAAAAAGAAGACTCCAAAACTCAAAGGAGAAGAGGTTTTATCGAAATAATAATTTGTCTGTATGAAGGCTTCCTTAGCGCAAAGAAAAAGAAAAAAAAAGTGAAAACAAAAAGCAGTACTAATGACGAAAACTAAGGGACATACGGGCTACAAAAAAAGATTAAAAAAGAAAAATCAGGAAGCAAAGACCCAAAATAAAATAAAAGTAAAATAAAGAAAGATAAAGGACAAGGTGTCTAAGAAGTCGCATACTATTCTTATCGTCATAACAGAGTGCATCCCTAGCAAATAATTTCCAGAGCAAACTTACATTATATGGCCTTCTGGACCAAGCTCAGACGATTTACCCCCCTCCCAAGCTACTGGGTAAGTAGTGGAAAACTGTATCAATTTTTTTACAGTTGAAAGAATTTTGAAAGAATAGGAAGACAAGTCTGCGAATGAAGACTGCTACTGTGATAACAAGGGTCAAAGGGGGGCTCTGAAACGTGACTGCTGCGAAAGACAGGAATATTTCTTTTAATATTCTCCAGAGAAATTGTCTGAGAATAGTTTTAGGTGCCCCTCTGACTGACTTTTTGACTTTTAGCTGTACTAAACATTTAGCTGGGACAAAGATTTAGTTGCAATAAAATTGTGGCGCTGTCCAAACTATTACTAACAATTTTTTGTTAGCTCAGGGAAACAGAATTGCTAGCTAACATAAACTTGTTGCTAACCATTCGTGAGATCATAATAATTTTGCAAAATCTAAAGGCACAACCTCTATATATAACTCAAGATTTTAAACAGTATTTCTAATTTCTAAAAGGCCAATATAATCTAAAATCCAATATAAAACTCTGAAACACAAAGATCTTTCACAGTTAATTCTGAAACGGAAAATTATTTCTTGAGATTTTCATTTTTAATTTCACGCGCATACTCCATCAATAATTCCCTGTTAGCTTGTGGATAATTGATTTTCGGTAAAATTTTTGCTAATTTTTTTTTTGTTGATAAGGCAGAAATAAAATAAAAATTAAAGAAGACTTAGGGTCTATTTGTGCTTTTTCTGTATATATTAGATATGTAATAAAGATCTCCATTATAATTGTTACTACTTAAAGTTGGAATCTAAATTAGCAATAAAATATAGAGTCTATTTACGAAACTAACCTGCATACTTGGTTAATAATGTACTCGCCTGGGACAGCAGTGTTCCAATATAATCAGACCTGGTTCTATTTTGCATATTTTTGGCGAATTCATTCCCTAAAGGCCATTGCCTTGGGAAAAGTGTTCTAATTGACACAAATTGCCTTGATTGCTTGGTTGGAAGTTAAACCTATATTTTCCCGAAAGTTTCACGTAAAGCCTTATGAAAACCGCAATCAGTTTTTAATTTGGCACGTGACAGAAGCAAAAAGAGCGCTCAGGGTTAGTGCTGGGTGGTATCGATATATTGCACAAAATATCGATATCGAATATCGAAACATAAATATCAATATCGAAAACAATATTATTTTGGCTTTTTCCAGTATCTACCAGTGAACGTCTAGCAGAAAAGATCCAACATAAAAAATTGTTTCGCAAATGACTGAGAAGATGAAGAATCCATTCAATATACTGACTCATATGAAGATACACATCATCCACAATTGTATCCATTAAATAGCATAGCTCGTTATCAAACTACGATAAGTGAGGGCGGGCTCTCAGATGTTTCTGAGAACCTCCAAAAAGCTTGGCTAGATAAAATACCTTCTAAGCTTATAGGCCTTGTTCAGATTACACTCTCTAGAAATTGTATATTACCCCTGACGATCTTCTCCAAGTTGAGAGTAAAATAGCAAAAATACATGGATTGGGAATCTGTACATTTGGGAATCAGTATCAGTAGATACAATTGCAGAATCAGGCCAATTTGTGGGGATCACATGATGAAGTTCCAGTTGTCAATACAAGACAAGCTTCGTCAGGAGCAGCATCTGTCGTAAACAGCTCACTAGATTTTTAGTATGGAGTCTTTAGTTTCAAGAAAAACTGATCCACTCAAGTTGTGAAAGTCTTTTAATATGGGCCTGAGAAATATCTATGCAAAGTTGTCATAAAATTATTGTCCATGCCCGCCCCAGATGTCCTTTCTGAGAGTGAATTCCAAGCCTGACTAGCTAATGAAATAGTTCGTGGTAATATACTGTAAGTAATGAGCAACTCGGCCAAACAGCAACCGAAACTGTAAAACACGAAATTTTTATAATAATATATATATAAACTGAATTGGATTTTGTATACCGACTCCAGATGTATAAAATTAATCAAGTTTTATTTACCTGTCAAGAGCTACGAGCCTGAGAAAATTTGTATGATTTTTGAGAAAGGATGGGAACGCCCTTAAAAAGTCAATTCATCTTAATAAAGATCACAGATTCGGCATATCAGAGAACCACACTATAAGGGTTTCTAGCTTCCATCTGAAAATCTAGTTCCCCATTTCGTGACAAAACCGATTGGTAGGCAACTAGATTCCCATTCCCTCCCATGCTCCTTTTTTACCAAAGTCATCCGATCAAAATTTTGAGATAGCCATTTTAATCAGCTTAGTTGAAAGGTCAAGTATCATGCATCTGGGATGACACGACCCTGCAAGTGCGTGGAGACAAGCATTGTAAGTTATGAAATTTGTCAAGTGTTTACATATAGTTTTTGTTACTGGGAAGTAAACAGACATTTTTGGGGGAGAGTAATTTTATGTGGGGGGTCTCAAGTGTAGAATTTTCCATGGGGAGGGAAGTTTCCGAGGAAGAACTTTCAAATTGATATATACACAGGGGAATTTACCGGATTTCTTATGCAAAATTATTTTTATTTTTTTTACTTTCTCTTTGCAAATTTAATTTTACATATGGAGATATTCCGGGAAAATTGGCCAGGGAAAATTTTCAAAGGAGTTGAGATCGTCTGGGGGATTTTTCCGTGAGGGAGGGGAGGGGAGATTTACCGCGGGAGAGATTCTCCATGGGGGAATTTCACGGGGAAAAACTTTCCATTGAAACATTGGAAGGGGAGAATTTCCAGGAAAAATTTCCGGCATGTTTTAAAAAACAATTAGAAATTAGAAGAAAAACAAGTCTTTTCTCAAAGGAAAGTAGGCTAAAAATAATTTTCCTGGCGGAATATGTACGCAAGATGTTTTTTTGCTGAATTATCATCAGGGATGGAATTGACTGGAGGATCTTACACGAGAGGAAATTTCCAAGGAGGAATTTTCTTGGGGGGGGGGGGATTTTTCATGGATAAAAAAGAAGAATTTTCTGGAACAATTTAAAAACGATCGAAAATTAAATAAAAAATTACTTTTCTACTAAAACTAAGGTGCAATATTAAAACTTAAAACGAACAGAGATTATCCCGTATATGAGGGCAAATCTCCCTCTTCAATACCTCGCTCCTTACGCTAGTTTTTATTTTTTGTCCCAATTATTTACCAACAAATCCTGAAACACAAGAGCTGTCTAAATTAGAGTAAGGAGATTGTTAAAATACAAAAAAAAACTTTGGCATGAAGAGAAAGGTATCGAGGACGGGTTATACTCATTATATACAGAACAATTTCTGTTCTCTTAAGTTTTAGTGTTGCTCCTTACTTTCAGTTGAAAAAATGATTTCTTATTTGTATAATCACTGAAAGGCTGAACCAATTCTCAGTGGAAAATATTGACATGTTGCTGATTTGAGTATGCCAAAATAGTTAGTAGCTTATTGTAACTTATAATTAAGCTGAGGAATTACAAATCAGGGCTTTTTTAATATTAGTTCATGCAATATAATTTTTTATATATTTTATTAGAAATTTTAGAAAATATTGTGCAAAATGTTATTGAATTGCTTTGTTATTGAATTTTGCCAAATTCTAAAGGTAATCTGAACAAAAAAAATGATAAGGAATATCGAAATCGATATATCGACTATTGAAAATTGAAACTAAAAATATCGATGTATCGTTTAATCAAATTATCGCCCAACACTACTCAGGGTTATTGTTAGCTTTAATATTTTGCTTGTATAGTTGTAATCATTAACAATCAAATTCAGGTATAATTAGAAGTACTCACTTTTTTATGAAGCAAAAAGCATATGCAACCTACCGCTGCAACCATGATTGCATTATATCAATAGATACAGAGCCATTGCCAGGGTTGGTGACACCCGGAGTATTAAAACACCCCCTCCATACTCAAATATAAGCAAAATAGTTGAATCAAAGTTAAAGCAGTGGTGCTGTGAAGCAGTTGCCCTTTTTGTACCCATCCCCTTTGAATAGTTTTAAATAGATGCAATAGGAGCCCATAAGCCTTTGGGAGCCGGCGTCTACCCCCCCCCCGGAAAATACTCTCTCAGATAATCCACCCCCCCCCCACCGCAGCTGGTTGGTTTTACAATCACTTTCAACTTATAAAAAAGGACTAGACCTTTCAATTTCTGGTATAATGAGCACCCTCCAAAGTTTCTGTGACCATGAAGGGATGCTGTGGATGAGGAAGGGGCCGTCTCCCTCAAAAACAGAATAAATTCTGCTGATTCTGAGGTTTAACGTTGCTCTTTACTTCCATAATAGCAGCGCAGACCAGAAATACTCCCAGAATCATATCATATCAGACTAGATTAGGGTCTTTAATTTATGTTTTCTTTTTAATTTATGGCTTACAGTTTAAATATATATTTTTTTTTATCATAGACTACTTTCACTACAGATAGTACAATGGTTCAAACTAAAATTAGGAATGGATTACAGTACTTAAGTATCATCTGCATCATCTGCATAACAAAGTATCGATAAATCCATCCCTTTATAAATACAACACGAAAGAAAGTTGGCACTGAGCTGGCAACGTTGCATTATTATATATTGTGGGTGAAGTAATCGCACCCTGTTAAACCCCAATGTGAATTGCTATTTCTTTGGTCAATAAATCATTTCCAGGAATACGTATTTTAGCTTTCATATGGCGGTACATTAAAGAATATGTCCAACTAAATCTAACGATACTCCACGTTTCAGAAGCTCATCCATTGCTTGGGGATGCAATAGCGACTCAAAACCTTTACTAACATCATAAGTTTCAAGGGTCAGGGTCCCATCGTACAGAACTGCATCAATCACAAACATTGTAGAGCATGAAAATATCCAAGCTTAGGCTGGAATCTGAACGGATAAGGAGGCGTATAGCAAGTAGAACGTAGACTATTAATTATAAACGATTCCAAGATCTTAGCAAATACAGTTGAAACAGTTATGGGTCGGTATGACCCTTTTTAAGGATCGGTGAAATAAGACCTAAACAAAAAGAATCCGGGACTACACCACTGCAAAAAACCATTTGATAAAGCAACGAAAGATGAAAAATCAGCTTATCAGACGTATTTTGAAAATGAAGGGCACATATACCATCACAACCCATTGATTTTTTCTTTTTAAGCTTTCGTGTACATTCACTCGAGCTTTTAGTACGAACTACAAAGGCGCCCAGTCCGGGACCAAATAGTCAGTTATTTAATTCTCTTTCAAATTTCTCAAATTTCC
>NC_142805.1:44818389-44963709 GCF_049724085.1 Artemia sp. Qi Xiang Cuo
AAATAGCTTATTTTCAAATCATCCCTACTGTCAAAATTATTATTGCTTAGTAACATTGGGCTAATTCAACTTAAGATAATCTAAAATAGCGCTTTACATAGAAGTTTTTTTTTTTTTCGCGGTGCATCCTGCGGCGCATTCCTGGCCCGCGGCGCAACCCAGCAGCGCTTCTCGAGCCCGCGGCGCTTCATGCAGCACCTCCCACAGCTCTTCCCACTCCCCTTTACATAATGTCCCTTCAAAAGTTGAAATATTTCTAATTCCATATAGTTCGTAACAGTGAGTTCAATTATGGAGGTTGATAACGATTTGAACTCAGGATGTCGAGAACTGTTGACTCGCTTTCCCCTCACTAAAATCTTTGGCACGATAGAAGTATTCGGTGTAAATTAGGACTTTGATGTATGAGAGATGGAATAATCTCTCTTAAAACTATATGAATGGACTAGAGTTTCGAAGGCGGTGAGTATTAGCAGTAATTGACTGCGCTTTTTAAGTGACCAAAAAGATTCGAGGGCAACTAGGCTCCCCACTTTTCAGCAATGTCATAAATAGCAACTATTATTTTTGGGGGTATAACTTGTTTCGCTCTTTCATAGAATTCCGATTTCTTAATTTTGCAGACAATCCACAGCTAATTTTCTTGACCAAACAATAGAGTTATGTTAAAAGCATTGAAAGCCTAGACTTGGCGGACAAACCGTCGCTAACGATATAGCAAAACAGAAAAAGGGGAGGAAACAGATCTCTGTATATGCGTGTACTTAGACCTAATGTCCAAACAGAGCGGCTTACTGTCTAAGAATTGACAAAAGATAGCAGAAACTTTAGCTAGAAATATAGAAGGAATTTAACGAAAAATTATTTCTTTTGCGAGAATTTGGGTTTGTAAGACAATGGGAGGGGGGTTGAGGGTAAAAAGAATATATTTGCGTTTTCCATTGAGTATAAAGATTGTATGGTGGTTAGGTTTGTTGGGGAGAGGGGGAGGGGGTGGTTAATATCTCACAGAGATAAGTTTATATTGGAATTGAAAAAGAAAAAACATTGGAAGAAATAGATAGGTAGGAAAAAAATGCTTACATTTGCATAATCCGTCTGGGCTTGGGTGCCCGAAGGACCAGGTAGTGCGTGTTGGAGGGTAACCTCCTGATCTAGCATCGATGGGGTAGCTATTAGAGGACCAAGGAGAGTGGATTTGCAAGAGATGTCATTAATTTCTTGTACAGGAGCTGTGACTTGTGCAGCCGGGACAGGGGTTGGTACAGACGGCTGCACTTGGGCAGGCAGTGTGGAGCTGGGGGGTTTTGGCCAGCGACCATATTGCATGACAGTAGCCTTCCATTCTCCTTTAGGTTTTCGAGTTGGATGTATTGTTGCCTTTGCAGATGGAACTTGAGCCGACACCACTTGTTTTTGGGTTGGGCCAGCATACTTAATAATGGATGGTCTCAGTTGGGAGGCTGCCTCGTCATCTCTGGGTTTTTTATTTGGAAATGGGGCTCATTCTTCGCTATATGCGTTATCCTAAGCTCTCCTCGATGTAGGGACCGCAAATTCTTCATGATTTGCCTTAAAGAAGAGAAAAAAATTAGTATCAAATAATTTCCCCCTTTATTTAAAAGAATGAAAATTATTAACCATAATTTTGTCTAGAAAAGCATTTATCGCAAAGAAGTAAAAATTTCGAAATGTTATAAGCCCAAGAATCAGAGGGAGACTTTAAATTAGATCGTTAACACACAGCTTATAGGCCTAAATTTGCAAACATAGGTTAAAATGTACACATAATATAAGCTTCTTGCAACTCCCAATGTGCTAGCCATGCACACTTTGTTTTCATTTTACAACGAAGCTGTTAGAAGCGATGTATTGCCCCCTCCCTTTTACGTCATTTACTTTACAGCAAAGCTGTTGGAAGCGATGTATTGCCCCCCTCCCTTTTATTTAATTTACTTTAGAGCAATGCTGTTAGAAGCGATGTATTGCCCCCTCCCTTTTACATAATGTTCTAAATATATTGTTAGCAATTATTTTGTTTAGAATGCATTTCACTTTTCCAAAATAGTGCATTACATATTATTGCTTAAAACTGTTTTAATTTGACAATCAAAACAAAACCCTTTGGACTAGACCGATACCGTGAACACATCGGAAGAGGGGTGACAAAGTAATTATAACCTTGCGGAAATGTATAGTCAAGTTAGCGGCTTAATAGCTAAGAGATAGACAGAAGTTGATAGGCTTACAGAAAGAATAAATTTATCGAAAAGGTATTTCTTTTTGTGGTGGTTAGGTTTTGAGTGTAAAAGAATATATTTACGTTTTGCATTGAGTATAAAGATTGTATGGTTTGTTGGGGGGGGGGGGGTTTGAGGGTAAAGGAATATATTTACGTTTTGGATTGAGTATAAAGATTGTATGGTTTGTTTGGGGGGGGGGGTTTGAGGGTAAAGGAATATATTTACGTTTTGCATTGAGTATAAGGATTGTATGGTGGTTAGGTTTGTTGGGGGGGGGGGGGTTTGAGGGTAAAGGAATATATTTACGTTTTGCGTTGAGTATAAAGATTGTATGGTTTGTTGGGGGGGGGGGGTTACTTACTTAAATATACTAGAGGGTGATCAAGGAAAATTCGTTTGAAAATAAAAATGTACTTACATTGCTAATTGCGGCTGCCAAGGCCTCAAACTCATCAATTATGTCAATTGTTCTATCCATTGTGTCACAATAGTTTCTGATAATTTAATCACATTGCATGCCCGTTATATACGAAATCTCAAGGTCCAATTTTTATGTAAACAAAGTCCTCTGATTGGCTGAGAAGGAAATATGTGATCTAGCTGTTTCCCGGGGACTCATAACATTTGCATAGAACAACAACAAGAAGGGAGTGACAAGGTTCCTGTTTTTCCATCCTCACTGACAAAGACCATAAAAACATCAAATAAATCGACCAATACTCATAACCATCCATGAAAACAGACATAAATGTGACAAAGTTGCTTTTTTTCCATTCTCACTGACAAAATACATTAAAACAGACATAAATGTGACAAAGTTCCTGTTTTTTCAAATTCTCACTGACAAAATCCATAAAACCATCAAATAAATCGACCAACACACATAACCATCCATTAAAACAGACATAAATGTGACAAAGTTCCTGTTTTTTCAAATTCTCACTGACAAAATCCATAAAACCATCAAATAAATCGACCAACACACATAACCATCCATGAAAACAGACATAAATGTGTCAAAGTTCCTGTTTTTTCATTCTCACTGACAAAATCCATAAAACCATCCATAAATGTGACAAAATTCCTGTTTTTCAAATTCTCACTGACAAAAACCATAAAACATGCATAAATTATATCCTGTCCGCGCTGGTACCCCCATCTCTACTACTAGGCCCCCTCCCACGCTCATTTTTTTCCCAAAGTCACCCGATCAAAATTTTGAGATAGCCATTTTGTTCAGCATGGTCTAAAATATTATAATTATGTCTTTTAGGATGACTTAACCCCTCAGAGCCCCCAGGGGGAGGGCTGAAAGTTATGAACTTTACCCAATGTTAACATATAGTATTGGTTATTGGGAAGTATACAGACGTTTTCAGGGGGAAGTTTTCTGGTAGTGGGGGGGGGTGGGGGTGGGTCGGGTGTTATATGGGAGGATCTTTTCATGAAGGAAGTTTTCATGGGGGACGGGACATGGTTATGAAGGGGGCGCCGGATTTCCCATCATTATTTAAAACAAAAATCAGAAATTAAATATAAAAAAACAAGTTTTTCAACTGAAAGTAAGGAGCAACATCAAAACTTAAAACGAACAAAAAAATTAGCTATGTGATTGGGTTCACCTTCTAGTTAATACTTCACTCTTTAGCCGAAGATTTTTTACTACTTTCTTAAGATCTATTTATTCTAATTAACGGTCTTTGTGATTAAGGGGTCATTTTTAAAGAATTGGAAAAAAATTCGAAATTTAGCGTAAAGAGCGAAGTATTGACTAGGGTTACATAAGTTAATTTGTAAATTACGTCAGAAACAAATTCAGAGACAGCCATTTAGCAAAAGAAAAGTAAAATTTTATGCAAATTTTCTTTACTTATTCAATGACGGTGAGCCAAAATAAAAGCTGCATTAACTAAAAAACGATCAGAAATTAAAAAAAAACAAGTTTTTTAAACTGAAAGTAAGGAACGACAATAAAACTTAAAACGAACAGAAATTATTCCGTATATGAAAAGGGCTGTCCCCTCCTCAACGCCTCGCTCTTTACGCAAAAGTTTGAGTCGGTCTCACAACTTTATTTTTTAAGACAATAAAAAACTTTAGCGTAAAGAGCGAGGCGCTGAGGAGGGGACAGCCCCTTTCATATACGGAATAATTTCTGTTCGTTTTAATGTCGCTCCTTACTTTCAGTTTAAAAAACTTGTTTTTTTCATTTAATTTCTAAAGAGCAAAGCAACAGACAAACCAAGACAGAGGCACATAAAGATACCATAAGTGTTTATTTCCACTTAAACTTTGTTTACGACTGTATTTCTTGTTGTTTAAATCCATCTTATGTCTTGCTAGCAGCAGACCCTGTCTTAGAAATTATTGGTTAATTTTTATTCTTCTTTTTTCCAATATAAATTCAACCTACTTTGTTTATAGTTCAGTGTATCATATCCAGCTATTTGTTGAGGAAATTCACGCAGAAAGCATTTACTGACAGTTATTGAGGGCCACTCTTTAACTGCTTTCCTCTTTCCTTGTATTTTTCAAGATATCTTCACAATGCGATACTTGGAGCTATTCCAGTAAGCCATAAATTGATTTATTTTCCTGGACAGTGCATGACTAGAACAATTTTTCAAGAAAAGGGAGGAAGAGAGGAATCCCAAAACTTTTATACATATTAAATTCTAGTAAAAGATTCTAAGGCTTCAAGCATCAAAACAATTTTTGTCCTTCCCATTTCCAATGAAACAGCGTAAATTAGGCCTTGTCATGTCCATACGATACAACTTATTTGGACAAAGGATCTGTGAACTTTCCAATTTTCCTCTCAGGAGTGAGTTTTCTAGGGGCATTGGATGCCTTGCTCCAGTCCCCTTGCTATGCATATACATACGAGGAGCCTTTTCCCCTTATTGTACATAAATTACTGTAATGCTCTGGCATTTTTCTTGCGAAGTTTTGAGAAATTTATTTTTCTTGAATATATGAGAAGCTAAACTAAACTGAAAATCACAGTTCAAGATAAAATAAATCTACTTATTCCTTTACCCAAATCATTTGCTCCTCCCTCTATCTCATACCGATTCCAATTATATATTTCGACTAATAAGAAAACTTTACGAAGACCGATTTTTGTTTCCTTAATCCAAAATTGGAGCTAATTTCCAGGCTGGCAATCAGTCTGGAAAAAGTTAATAACAATTTTTCTGGAAAAAGAAAAAGGAAAAGTCTTAAAAGTTAATAAAAGAAAATAGTTAATAACTTCATAACAAATGAAGGCATTTCCTCAGTAGATATATGGTGATCACCTTGGGAATATAATGTTTTTGTAGATTTAAGGTGCTATAGATTGGTTTTGGAACATTGACGTATGCTTATTGATGCTGATTTTGCTCTATTTTAGACTTGAGTTTCGGACTGTCAGATTGGTTTTACTGTTTTTTCCTGGGTAACTGGATGGATGAGTAGGGTCTACACCTTGTTCAAGTGCTCATTTATTTCAGTTACTAAAGTAGGAAGACAGTTTTTTTTTTTTTTTTTTTTTTTTTTTTTTTTTTTTTTTTTTTGCCAGGTGATTACCGTAATACACTATATGATTTCAGGTTGGATCTAGTGCTGGTGGAGGAATTGTTAAACTATTTTTTCCCCGACAGACCTTAACCCTGATCCAGGGTTTAACCTGAGACGGATAATTGTTCTGGGAAATCTTTTTATTTTTCGTTTTGGGTTGTTTTTTTGGGGTTATGGTTAATGGAAATATGCTTGATTTTTGGATATGATTTGGATTTTGTTGTGTTTGCAGTTTTTGGTTTTTTACCTTGTTCTTAATGATAAATTCTAATACTAGTAAGATTCAAATCGGTCTACCGGATATTGGTAGGTGTACTGGTCGTTGTTTTCTCTGCCAAGACTATTTCACCCCTAGGGCTATTGTACAAAGCACCTTATATAATAAAAAGTTTCAATGTTTATTTCGGGATAGGGTAAATTGTAAAACAAATAATATCATTTATTTTTTGGAGTGTAAAATTTGTGGCGTACAATATGTGGGGGAAAGTATTAATAAAATATATGAAAGATTTTCGGGGCACAAAAGCAAAATTAAGGGTAAAAAACGAATAGCTATCTAGTACAACATTGTAATAATGGTACTTGTGCTTCAACAGATTTAACTATTAAGACTTTAGAAAATTTGGAATTAAGTAATCTAACTAAAGAAGAGAAAAATATAAATTTACGTAAACATGAAGACTGCTGGATCCATACCCTCGGTACTGCTTATCCTTTCGGGTTGAATGATCGAGTGGCTAAATATTGAGACATGTCTAATGTTGTTGTTAATTGTATAAATGGTTTAATGGACCATCCTTCTTTTAATCATCCTGTTAAACGTAAAAATCGATCAAGAGGGCATAGGAAAAATAATAGAAAAAAGAATATAGATTTAGAAATCTATTTGAAGGATTTGTGCAAACTATTTGAGTCTAATGGTATGGCTAGCATAATAAAATGTTTAAATAAGTTATCAAAAAATAATTAAATAAAATTATTTTGGAATGTAAATAATAAAACACCATGTAACTAAAAAATTAAACTGATTTATGATACAGTATGTATTCTAGATAGAACTAAAGGTAATTCAAATGATAAAAAGTCAGATAAGACTGTTAATAAGGAAAATAGATTATATCTTCCTATAACTTTTATAAGTAAACAAATAGAGGTTATAAATTTACCTGGAATTTTAATCCAGGCTGATGTGAAACAGGCCCTTCCTAGTAATTTGAAGTATAAGAATAATCCGATTATAACATATAAATTTTCAAAAACGATAGGACAAATGATTTTTAATTATAATTTAATAATTAGGAATTTTGACACGGATAGTAATTGGAAACCTATTTGTAAGTGTGACCAATTGTTATCGTTTGTTAATCCAACTTACGAACATATTATTACAGGTGATTTAACAATAATTAAGTAAATTGAATTGCAGAATATAATGAAAATTGGGGCTAAATTCCGTCTTTCAAATCATCTAAAACCCTCTAATCTGCTTAGAAGGTTAAATAATAATCTCAACATATTTATTTATAATTGGTGCAAAAAAGAGAAAATTAATAAAAATTGTTTTCAGAATTGGAATAATTTCATTATTAATAAGGTTAGAAATAAGATAAACAAGAGGACAAATAAGCATGATAATGATGGTGCTTTTTATAATTCTAAGATAAAACAAGCAATTTATAATATAAAGAGGGATTTTGTAATTGTACCCATTGATAAAGCGAATAATAATTTTGCAATAATTTGTCAGAAGCTTTATTGTGATGTTTTAACAAAGGAGCTTAGTACAACAAATACATATAAAAAGGTTCAAGATGTTAATAATAGTCTATTGATTGGAATAGAGGATATACTTTTTAAAAAATTTAATATTAAGGTTAATGATAATGATAAAAATTTTCCGTTTTTATATTGGACGGCAAAATTTCATAAAAATCCCCCGAAACCACGCTTTATTGCGGGTGCAGCAAGGTGCCCGACCAGAGTTGTGGCTACTGACTTGTCGTGTATTTTAGGAGAAATCAAAAATAAATTTGAGGCATATTGTTCGGGAATTAAAAAATTTTCTAAGTTTAATCCATACTGGAGCGTTAATAGTTCGCTGCAAGTAATAGACTCTCTGGCTTTAGTTTCAGCCAAAAGAGTGGACTTGTTTGATTTCACTACATTATATACAAGTTTACCAATTAATTTAGTATTTATAAATTTAAAAAAGATTATTAAGAAAGCTTTTCTTTTGTCTAATTTGCCGTTTTTAAAATTGATACATATAATAAGAACGCGAGATGGACTAATTATTTTAATAGTACAACTAGCTCAAGATGTTATAGCCTAGATATGATTTTTGATCTACTAGAATTTGTTCTATTTAATACTTATATAAAATTTAATCGCAATCTATATTATCAATGTAATGGAATTCCTATGGGGGGGTATTGCCAGTCCAGTTATAGTGGACCTATTTTTAAATTATTTAGAATACGATTATATGACGGATAAAAAGAATCCAAGTCATATAAAGTACTTGCTCTCAAATAATAAGATATGTTTAGATGACCTTTTGGTGATAAATTGTTCAAATTTCTTAGAGATTACAAGTAAAACATATCCACCAGAGTTAAAGCTGGAATCCAGTAATGGAAATGGCAAATATGACCATTTTCTAGATTTAGATATTAATGTGGTACCTAATAATACAATAAATTTTAAAATATATAA
This sequence comes from Artemia sp. Qi Xiang Cuo, assembly GCF_049724085.1. Classification (NCBI taxonomy): domain Eukaryota; kingdom Metazoa; phylum Arthropoda; class Branchiopoda; order Anostraca; family Artemiidae; genus Artemia; species Artemia sp. Qi Xiang Cuo. Next base: position 44,826,909 of record NC_142805.1, read on the forward strand.
TAAAACAGACGATTTTAATTTTGAAATAGTTAATTTTCCATTTCCAAAAAGTAATATTCATTCAAATATAACATATTCATCGTTTTTTTTCCAACTATTTAGATATGCAAGAATTTGTACTAATTACATCGATTTTAGAAATAGATGTATGTTACTTAGCAAGAAGCTAATCATACGAGGTTTTTCCGCCAATAAACTTGCTTGGAAATTTAAAAAGCTTTGTTTTAAGTATAATCAGCTTTTACAAAAGTATAATAAAAGTTTTCAAGATATCTTGAATGATATTTTACGGAAACTTGTTGACGGAATTGGTTTATCTTCCCGGTTGTTGAGGGTTGGATTGCGACATTTGTGGTAAAGATTATGGTGGAATACTCGGATTTTAATTCTTAGAATCTGAGTGAAAGTGAAATTGTTCCGGGTGGAGGACTAGTGTTATTTATTTGTTTATATTTAAATTGGTTGAAGTTCGGCTGTCAGTGTTATTTCAAGGTTGGTTAAGAATGTTTGAAAAAATTTTTCTGGGGTATATATTTTTATTTTTTGGATATTTTGGATTTTGTTTATGTTTATTCCATTGGTGGCACTATATAGGGGTATGCCAGATTATGGCATGGCGCCCTCAAATTGCCTGGGTAATGAAATTTAAGCGCCAAAACCCATTTAGGCAATGAGTTTTCATCTAACGAGCCCCGATATATGGTGATCACCTTGGGAATATAATGTTTTTGTAGATTTAAAGTGCTTTAGCTTGGTTTTGAAACATTGACGTATGCTTATTGATGCTGATTTTGCTCTATTTTGGACTTGATTTTCGGACTGTCGGATTGGTTATACTGTTTTGTCCTGGGGAACTGGATGGATGAGTAGGGTCTAGACCTTGTTCAAGTGCTCATTTATTTCAGTTACTAAAGTAGCAAGACAGTTTTTTTTTTTTTTTTTTTTTTGTTTTTTTTTTTTTGCCAGGTGATTACCGTAATACACTATTGGAAGTTGCAAAGTCGGAGTGTAGCCTTTATTGAATAACCGAATAAAAAATGAATTTTTTCACATGAAAGTATAGAGCGATATTGAAAATTAAAACGAACAGAAATTATTGCACATTAGACAGGCTGAGTCATCAGACCCCTCTAGTCTTCAGTTTTCTGGATTATGAGCAGGCATCTGAGTCAGCTGACAGAAGAGTTTTAGTGAAGGTCCTATCATTGTATGGTATACGATGTAAGTATATTAAGATGATTACTGCTATGAACAAGAACAATATTGCTGCGGTAGGAAGTGGATATTTTGGTAGGTAGGAAATTAGATTGGCAGCTAGGTTAGGGTTTAGTCAGGATTTTAGCAGGGTTGTATCCTATCCCGGTTCATATGGATTATATGACTGACTTTGTTCCAAAGAACATGGCAAAGGCTTTGGGAGAACATATGAACAAAGTTAAGGTAAAACTCTCCTAGACTTAGACTATGCGGATAAATTGAGTGCCCTCAACTAAAAAATATTAGCAAAATGAACGACTTGAGAGTTCAAGGTGCAAAATTAGGTTTTGATATTTTATGGTGCAAGAATGGGTTTAAAGTTTCATGTTAAGACGACTAAGTCGTGGTACCAGGAATAAATAAAAGTGAAGAAATAATGTTGGGTAACAAGCAGATTGATCAAGAGAATATACTCAATATATAAAAATAGAATAGCCAAGGCCAAGGGTGTTTCTCCATAGATGAAAAAAGTCCAGAAGAATAAGCAGATACGCCTATAAACCAAGACTAGAATATAGGAAGCTATGGTACTGACCATAGCCAAGTAAGGTTCCGACGCCTGTCCACTTCAGAAGGCAGAGGAAGATCTGTTAAATGTTTTCGAGATGAATTTCCTACAAATGGTTGTACAAATGTTAAGCAACAAGGCATCCGAAGAATGTGGTTCTCTGTCACTTTCTAGTGCTATTATGAAAGAAAAGTTGATATGGCTAGGACGCATTTTACCGACGAAGGATCATAGATTGCCAAAGATTTTTATTTTGGGTCATCCATCTAAGGCCAAAAGATAACTAGGAAGTTCCGGATTAGGGTAAAAAGAAGTCATAAGGAAGAAATTAAAGGAAATTGGAACTTTTTGGGAGGGGGTAAAGATGAAAGCCTTGAACAGATTGAGATGGGGGAGAAGCCTGCGTAACTCTGTTGGCCTCAAGTGGTTTGGTGCTGCAGTGAGTTGTTAATAATAGTAGCAGTATATATGGCCCCCTTAGGGGGTGACTGGGATACAAATAGTTTCATAAGGATGAACCTCTCTCCGGTGAATGCATTATTCAGCCTGGCTGACTATACCTTCCTTATACACAATTAAATTTGCTTGAGCACATACATTGGGGATACCTCAGTCTTCAGTATTAGATATAGAATCTTATTCAGTTAGAATATATTTCTTAAAATGCTATGCTTCTGTATAATTAGGAATGGTTTCATTTTGTTTATATGTAAAATCAACTAAAAGAAAATCATAATCCTGCAAGTGAATGAATTTCAAGAATAGCAGCAATAAGTTACGTGAGAGAGTCTTGGAGTAACTGCAAATCACAAATGGGTTTTTGCTCAAGTATAAACGAAAATTTAATTGTTTCGTTTTTTCTTTCTCCAAAACATATAAGAAATCTTTAAAATAATAAGATTCACATTTGAATCTTTACAAATAGATTGAAGCTGACCGAAAAATTGAAATGAATTTGAACCTGCTGAAAAATGAAAGGTGGAAAGGAATGATAGCAGAAAAACAGAGAACGAATACAAAGACGTTTGCAGAAACGTCCGTTGAGAACATCGATAACTCTAAACGTCCAAAAAGGTAAAAAAGGACTTGTCAGATTGGCTTATGAAAATCTTCCTTTAACAGTGGAACTAAAATCTGTTCTGAGCTGCATTGTGGTAATTCTAAATATCTGAAAAAAAAATTCTAGCTCCAATCAAGGAAATCCCAAGGATACTTTATCTCTATACCGCTGTTACTTATCTTATTACTTACTTCTATTTTATCAGCGGTTTTTGAGTGTGAGACAGTAAAAGCTAATCAATTCCTTCTGTGCTTTCTCGATTAGATCCATAATGTAAATCAGGAATGTGAGGAGTGCAATCAATATGTTTTGGCTCGGTCGGCTTATTTTGACATAAACCCTAAAGGATGGTTTTTGTCAATACTAATCTTAATTGACATCAGCATGTAAGTAAACTCTATAAATGTCACGCGCTCTTCTTGCTTGTCATAATTTTTCTCCCCCATTTTATATTCTTTAGTTTATTGTACCTAAACGATGAGGCAATGTCGCCAGCTATTACAATTAATCGATCCTTGGCAAAGGCAACCATACTTTTCCTCGTCATTAAGGATGGACGGTTATTAAGACGATGAAGATGAGCATGGATATTTATAGGGGAAATATCCCTTGGTAGTAATTATTTATGGTGCTGCTGACAATAGCCATGATTTCTTATATACAATTAAATAAAATAACAAGTTTTTCCGCTGAAATTAAGCAGCAAGGTTAAAACTTAAAAGGAACAGAAGTTATTACATTAATGAAGATCGCTATCCCCTCCTCAATCCCTCGCTCAATCCATTAAAGTAGTAGGTACTTTAAAAAAGTCTTCTTAGTCCGATTAAATGGCCCTTGTGTTTAAGGAGTCGTTTTTAAAGAATTGGGACACAAAGCCAAACTTTAGCGCAAAGAAGGAGGGACTGAGGAGGATTGCCCCCCTCATATATGGTATAATTTCTGTTTGTTTCAAGTTTTAATCTTGCTCCTTACTTTCAGTTGAAAAAGTAATTTTTCAATATATAATATCTGGCCGTTTTTTAAGTAATGCCTGGAAGTCCCTCTACTATGGGAAACCCCCTAAACAATATCCTTTACCCGGAAATTTCTCCCGTAATATCTCCTCCTGTAAAATTTAGTCGCCAAAAAAAAGTAAGACAAATATGTAGAATCCTGTATGTGTATTCTGGCAAATTCACCCCGTATATAAGGTTTCCCCCGGAAAATTCACCCCGGGAAATTCTCCAATTAGAAACCTCTCCTCCCATCGAAGACCCCCCTCAGCAAAGTATCTGTATATTTCCAAATAACAAATACTATATGTAAACAATGGGCGAATATCAAAGCTTATAGCCTTTTTCCCATGAGCTCGGGGGGGGGGGGGTTCGTCATCCCCAGAGGCATAGTTATCGGACCTTTTAACTATGCTGAACAAATGGAAATCTCAAAATTTTAATCAGATGTCTTTGGAGAAAGGGGACTGGAATTTTTAATTTCCGTTTGAATGAGCCCTCTCCTGATCATTTATGGTCATTCATTCGATAAAAAAAAAAAAAAAAAAAAAAGAACAGTGAATAAACACAAATCCGTGATCTTTCTTTTGGCAAAAAATATGAATTTCCACATTTTTGCAGATAGGAGCTTGAAACCTCTACAGTTGGGTTTTTTTCATACACTGAATCTGGTGGTGTGATTTTCATTAAGATCTCATCACTCATCAAAAGGGGTGTTTCCCCCTTTTCGAAAATCAGATAAATTTTTCTCAGACTCGTAGATTTTTATAGGTAAAATTAAATTTAATGATTTATAAATATCTTGAATCAGCAGAAAAGGCCATTTTTTTAATTATTAGTTGTTCTCAAAATTACCTGTTTTAGTGTTTCAGTTACTATTAGACCGAACCGCTCCTTACTTACAGTTACCAAAAACTGTTTGAAAAATCTTCCATCTTTTATTCAAGGTTACCAAGAGCCTTGCTCATGACAGCCTATGGCAGGCTGACAGCAAAATACTTATGCTCTCAGCTTGATTTACAAACAGGCATTTTGATGTCATCGCATTTTTTTTCTTTTTTGGCGTCATGTTACGTACTAAATAGTTATGTCAAAAGCGCAAGTTTTGTCCTGTTTTGGACCTGTCCATCAAGATCTCTGCACTGGTTGTAAAAGACTGAGCCATAATAATAATATTTAAAAAAATTCGGTAAACGCAATAAAAACTACGCTTTGTATTCCATTTCTCAATAGAGGTCTCTTGGAAATAGCCCGTCTGGCGGGTTTCGTCTCTCATTAGTATATAGAAGTGTCGTTATTATGCACTACTACCAAAAACTCTTAAGGTCATCAGAAAAAGTTTCTATGTAGGATATTAGCCAAAATCCTCCTGTCCAGTTTATATGGTAATGCTCCCGGTCCGCTAGTTATGTAGGTAAATGCCTTACTGATCACTTTGAGTACTTTATAAGAGTGATTGTTATGGTGCCTTTAGACGGTTTAAAAAACCCTTTCATATAAATATCATTTGTTTTCCTTCGCACAAGCTCTTAAAAAGTTAGCGTAGATTAATTGTACTTACAAAACAGAAGGAAAAGAAGAATGTAACCAAATTCTCGAGTGACTTTACAGACTACAAAACTTTTGCCCAATATTTGAGCTCCCGCTTTTGCCAGTATACTTACGCCATTCAAGTTGAAACAATTAGGCATGAAAGATTTGGTAGGTCATCCTTGTGAAAGTAGAAAAGAACATATTGTAGGCGTAAAAACATTAACCTGCAGGCTATTTAAATTTAAAGCCAGGAAGTCTCGCTGACAGATACTACCGGTGTCAGTAGCGTCCATTCACAAAAATATAAAGCGGGAGAATATTTTATTGTTCTTAATAAAGATAAAAAAGAATTTTTCCCTACGAATCGCGTCTCCCCTACATAGTAAGAGACGATCACGCCCAATAGTAAAAAATACTATAGTCTATAACTTCTAAAAATAGTGTCAGATCAAAACAAGAAGTACACTTGTAACTTGTACACTTGTGTAGGCAGTTGTAAAACTGCCTGTCATAGTAAAGAAAGAACACTAGCCGTAGTAACTGAAATATTAATGCAATAATGCTTGTAGAGTTGTATAATATTTACATTATGCAACATCATGGTTGCAGCTCTAACTGCAACCTAGTAAAAGACAAACCGCAGACCATAGTAATCAGAAGTTAAAAAATACGTTTTGAAAAAAGCTGCATAATGAGAAAAAATTGCTATCTGAAAGTGGTTCAGGAATGGTAACTATTTTTCCGTTCTCTTTAAAAAATAAAAGCTTATAACCGAAAAAAAACTATGGTGATTTTGAAAAATCATGGTTGCAGCTGCTGCTAAATTATATTCAAGAACAAACCCTAGACCATAGTGATTGAAATATTAAAATAATTATGATTGCAGCAGTAGTGGCAACCTACTAAGAGAAAAACACTTCCCATAGTAACAGAAACAATAGCCCAAAATTCCTAAAAACAGTCTCAGATGTAAACAAAAGTGCAACCATCGCATGCAGCCTAGTAAAAGACGAACACGGCCAATTTTTACTTTCATTTATTATCCCAAGGATGAATACCCAAAAGAACAGACGGCCAAGACAGAACTTGCCGACCTCTTCTTTACTATAGCCAATCATTCATAAACTGGCAAACTGTATAATTTACAGCTATTACCCCTGAGTTTGCATCGGTCAAGCCATTTTTGAGGCATATTTATTTGACTTTTCGATTGTTCTAAGTTAAAAGCTCCAAATTTCCACCCGATATCATAAATGGTTACAAGGATATAAAAGTCCAAACCAAAGCACGATAGGGGGAAAGGATGAGCCCCAATTATATTCAGCTCTTAAAAAGACATTAAATTTTCAATTCGTAATCAAATGCGAAAACTTGCGTTTTTTAGAACCATCCCTTCCATGCGAAGTGACTAGGACAAAAAATGATGAGAGACATTTAACTTTCTACTAAATCACCGCAACTGATGTAGCTCCGATTCTAAGTACATAAACTTATCAATATAAATTTGGATATCAAAATTTATTATAGAGAAATATGTCTTATATCACAAAAATGATTAAAATACCCCTTAAAATAGATAAAAGTATGATACTGATAAAAATTACACCATCACATTCAACATGTTTGAGAGTCCTGATGTGGCATTTTCAAAAGTCTAACCATCAATATACGAAATTTAGCCTTTTCGAAAAAGATGGTTTTGTTTTTGCTGTTTGTTTTTTACATAATTGATCACATTGAAAAATATATGCAATTCGGACCAAAAATAAATTTCAGCAGTGCCTTTATTAACCAAAAGTGGATATTGTGCTACACAAAGGGCCGATTCGTGCAATTTCGTAAATATAAACAACAATTTTAGCCCAAACAGGGTCACAATGCTACCGAACAAAAATTATGAGGCTGCCAATCATTTTAGACCGGTCGAAAAGCTAACTATAGAGTTTCCCAGATTTAGAGATCAACCAAGACGTCGTGGTGTATTTGTACCTAAAAAGAGAAAAGGTTGGCTAGACTTCTGATGCCTTAGGGGAGTCATCCCCTTGCTGTTGAGGAATTCAAAATAAATATAAATAAACTGCCCTAAATGAAACTGCACCCAATCCTAAATAACTTGAGCGTCCCCCTTAATCAGGCACCGGCTCTATGAGAGAAGGCACCTTCCTGCGGATAAAATTTATGATTTGGTGCCCAGCTCCTCTTGTTGTAAATAAACATCACGTGCCTTTCGAAAATCAATAAGGTCCACCTAAGCAAATTGTTATTTGAGTTAGAGGAGCTCAGGGAGTTTAGACGTCTCCACCCTCCACATATACAATATTACGATTTGTTAGACAGGATATAGAGAACTTTTGATTTTTCTCTTGCCTTGGCTAGACAAATGTGAGAACGTCGTTGCTCGAAGAATTTTGAACTATGCAGCCTTTAATTGTTCTGATTTTGTTCTGGGAGGGGGCACAAACAATGAAGATGTGAGACTAAGATATATTGGATTTACGAGAGTACGATTTGAAAAACAAAAATATTGGATGAGATGACATACTGATAATCCAGACTATACTATTTGTAAATCCGCAATAAAAGGTAGAAGAAATGAATAAATTTGTATCTGAGAAATTAGGTAATTGAAATAGTATCAATCGATATACAAACATGAATTTATAAAAGGGTTAGCTTCAAAATAAAAAAGAATGTGCATCAGGAACAGAAATGAAATTCTTCTTTGGCTACAAACCAAACAGATCAGTGAAGATCCTTCGCCATTTTCAAAAGTTAATTCGCACCAAAACCAAATACCAATTGTCTAATTTCATGAAAAGTAGTCTCAGACTTCTAATTGAAGGTCCAGACATGAAGACAGGTCAGTGATGTATAATCTTAGCACTTTCTTTAATTTCCTTCCAATATGCTCAAACCTGCTCACAGATATCTCCGTGGCTTGTTATGTGTTGTTGGTGGGTCAGATAAAAGATTTGGTTGAAGCTTCCCTCTTGGTGAAAGCTTGTTGAAAAAAAATATTCAGAGACGCCCCTCGACGAAACGACCCAAAGGGAAGGCTAGGAAGCGTCAATCCCTTTTGCGAGACCAAAATATGAAAACTGTTTTGCGCCTATCAACAAACAATAGGATACTTTTCTAAGATCTTCATCCAGTCAGATCCAAGCCTCCCTGATTTTTTTTTTTTTTACAGGCATTAACTTTGCCTTTGGATTCACATTGGATTGCTCTCTCCTTGGCATTGCAGGCTTCGGATTCGATACCAGGTCCTACAAGGCCAAAGCAACTATATTTGTAGTCAAGAACGTCGTTAATCCATGACTAGATGATTTCAGGCTTACCCCGTTTACTAAAATCTTCATGGATGCACGTTTTCAAAGAACAACTTTTTTAAAGTGAGAGCTAAGAAAAGCCTAAAGTATCCTTGAAACAAACCAAAAGTAATATATATATATATATATATATATATATATATATATATATATATATATATATATATATATATATATATATATATATATATATATATATATATATATATATATATATATATATATACATATACGAGGGAGGCTCGTATATATATAAGGGAGGCTTTGAATAGATTGGGGTGGAGGAGGATCGTGCGTAGCTCTGTTGGCCTCAGGCGGTTTGGTGCTGCAGTGAGTTGTTAGTAGTAGTAGTAGTATATGAGGGCGACACCATCCCGCATCTACAAGCCGAGAGTGACAGCAGCTACACAAACTATGCGGCATTATTGAAAGAAATGTAGCGTCCGTGATCAATAAAAGGGTGCCATCTTCAAAATCTCTAAAGAGGACATTCCTGGAGTCCCCCATTAAATGCAGCAATCATTTTTTTGGTAGGTAGGCCTACTTTAAAAACTAAACATAAAAGTTCCGAAGCTTGTCTTCAACCTTCGGAGCATGTGTAACTCCCATCACCACAGAAGCTTTATGATTTAAAGGTACTTTATTTACCGGCCCTGTTTAGTTTTCGCTACGCTAAGAGCACTCATTCCATCCTTGTAGCAATTTACGGTGACACTCATAAAATTTAAAAACCAAGCAGGTTTAAAATATTTTGATGAAATCATGATGAAAAAGGACGATGAAAATATTATATCAGGTCTTGACAACCCTGTTTTCAAATCTTGATATCCCAGAGAGTGGCGCAGGATACTTGGAAAACAACCGAAGAAAGGGATACACAAAACTACTTTCAACGAATAAAACAAGCAGGTTGGTTAATTGGAAAGTCAAGAAATGATTCCGACAGTGACCTGGCATCAAATACTTCGTGGTAAAGAACTGTACGACGGGTGAATCTTGCTAATAATAATCGAAATTCTATAAAAAGAACTTTGATAAAAATATGCATCAAGAGAATTGACGTTTTCGGCTGGTTCTAAACATACTACTACTACTGTTAACAACTCACCGCAGCACCAAGCCTCCTGAGGCCAACACAGCTACGCACGCTCCTCCTCCACCCCAATCTATTCAAAGCCTCCCTTTTTACACACGCCCACGAAGTTCCCATTTCCTTTAAATCTTTCTTTATGACGTCCTCCCATCCCAGACGGGGACAACCTGCTTTCCGTTAAGCCCTAGATGGTTGGCCGAAAAGAAAAATCTTCGGCAATCGGTCATCCTTCGTCCGCACAACGTTCCCTAACCACCTCAGCCTTTCTTTCATTATAGCCCTAGAGAGCGGTATTGAACCACATTTTTCGTATAGCCGATTGTTTGAAATACGGTCAGTCAACTGGATACTCAGATTAGTCCAAAAGCAAATTTTCTGAACAATCCCTAGAAAGTCTTCATGCTCCCTTTAGAGCGTCAATGCTCTAGAATCATATTAGGCTACTACCATCCCTATCGTTTCTGATATACTAGCCTTGGTTTTCAGACAAATCTTCTTGTTCTTTCAAACTTTTTTTAACTGTGAAAAAACACCCTGAGCCTTCGCTATTCTATTTTTAACATCTTCACTGCTCCCACCATCTTTACTAATAATACTACCAAGGTAAGTGAAGCTGCCCACCTGATCAATCTTTTCATTACCCAACGTCACCTTTTCATCTTCACTTATTCCTAGCCTTAGTGACTTAGTCTTCCTAACATTAATTTTCAAACAAGTTCTAGCACCCTGAACTCGCGAAACCTCTAAAACTTCATTCATTTTGCTCACACTGCCATCTAGGATGCTTAAATCATCAGCATAATCCAAGTTCAGGACTTTTGCCTCCCCGTTTGATTCCGTGATTTCTCATTGCCTTTTCTGTGCTCATTAAAACAAAGTCAATCAAAATAATCCATGTAAAGGGGAACAGAACACAACCCTGCTTAACTCCTGATTTAATATAAAACCAGCTGCTAACCTAATTTCCTACCTTAACCGCAGCAGTGTTATTCTCGTACATAGCACTAATCACTTTAATGTATTTGTCTGGTATACCATATAAGGATAAAACCTTTACTAAAGCTCTTCTATTAACACAATCGAACGCTTGCTCATAATCTATAAAACTGAGGACCAAAGGTGTTTGAAAACTCAGGCACTTCTCAATTGTTAGCCTAAGAGTGAAAATTTGGTCGACACATCCTCTGCCTTTTCTAAAACCGCACTGCCCTTCTCTTAAAACTTTGTCTACGAAATCTCTCAGTCTAAAAAGTATCATATTACTAAGTAATTTGCTACCTACAGAGACCAGACTAATGCCTCGATAATTATCAAACTCACTTTTGTCACCTTTCTTATAAAATGGCTTAATTAAGGTTTTCCTAAAATCATTAGGTACTTCCCCTTTTTAAAAATTATATTCATAATCTTCAATAAATTATTTCTAACCTCAGAACCACCATATTTAAGAAACTCATTTACCACCCTATCAGCACCTGGAGCCTTATTATTCTTTAATCCTTTTAGTACTGTTGCTAATTCCTCCTCACAAAATAAATCTTCCTTCACATCCAAGGTATCACAAACTTTTTCCTTTTCCTCTGTATTTTTTCCTGCTACTCTATCTTGGTTAAGCTAGTTCTCAAAATGTTCAGCCCATCTTGCTTTAGTTTTTTCCTTATCGCTAATTGCCACCCCATTCCTATCTTTAACTGGGACAAGTCCGGATTGACTTCTCCCTCTCAATTTGTTAACGTGCCAGTACAATATTTTACTATTATACCGTCTAGCTGTATCTTCCAGATCCTCAGCAATTTTATCCATGACCTCAACTTCACACCTCCTTAGTTCATATTTTAATTCTTTCTCCACTTCGTTTACATTCCTTTTGTTTTTATATGAACTATCATTAAAATAATTTTTGTAAAAGTCCTTTCTCCTTTCTATTAAACATAAGGCTTTTCCACTAATATTCTTATCTGCAGTTCTAGCTTTCTTCCCTAATACACCTTCAGCAACTTCACAAATTATTTTTCTAAAATTATTCCAACCATCTTCTACATTATCCAATTTTAAACTCTCAACTTTAGTATTCAACTGTTCCTGGAAAGTTTTTCTCAAATTCTCATCCTGGAGTCTACTAACATCATAACTTCCCGGGAGGTAGTTACCCTTCCGATATTTCAGCTTTAAATTAACCCTTGACACTCCTAGATGGTGATCTTTACTTTTAACATCAATAACAGAACTCCTTTATACCCTAGTATCTTGTATTGATCCTGCCAGTCTTCGGTTTACTATAACATAATGAATAAGGTTTGCTGTCTTACCATCACGTGAATAGCATGTTAACTTATGAGCCATCTTATGACCAAACACCGTATTGGTTATAACTAGATTTGTATACCTACAAAATTGCAAAAGTCTGTATCCATTACTGTTTTCTTTTCCTACACCAAATTTACCTAAGCTGGGATACCATCTATCCCTATTTCTACCAACCTGGGCGTTAAAATCTCCCAGTAATAACATCATATTTCTACCTGGGACCTTGTCTATTTGCTCCTGTAACTGTAAGTGAAATTCATCTGAGTCACTAGTATCTCCGTCAGTCGGTTCTACAGGGGTGTATACTATTATAACTGATACCCTGAACTTTCTAGTCATAAAATGAGCAATTAGTATTCTATTATTAATACCTTCCCAGCCTAAACAAGACTTAGCAGCTTCCTTATTCATCATGAGCCCTACTTCCTGTCTATGTACCCCATCCTTCCTGCCTGAGTAAACAAATACTATATCACCTAATTTCATGCTTCCTACCCCTGGGATATGAGTTTCTGAAACTCCTAATAAATCCAGTTCGAATCGTCTGAATTCGTCAGTCAAAATGTCGATACGATAGTCATTTTTTAATGTCGTAACATTCCAAGTTCCAATTTCATGTTCTTTAGATCATTGAAATTATTTTCGCCTCAGGAAAAGCAATGATCCCGGATACCAGTGCACGACGGGGATCCCATTATTATCTTCTCAAGTCTACACTGAAGTGCTTAAGCCGGCTTAGAACCGGACAGCAAGAAGTCCCTGGGACCTCCATGAATGGAGGCTTTGTGCAATCCTGGGCCCATCTTGGTTACAACATGGTTTTGAGCACTTGGCAATGCTCTTCTATCAACAAGAGTCGAAATCCTGCACAGATAGTCTCAAGCCTATTACCTCCGACTCATTATATATTCATGCCTACAAATAATATGCTACTACGGGGAGGCAACCCATTATATATAAATTAGATAGGAAGAGGTTTTTCAGCCCAAAGACGCCCATCAAAACATACCAAGCCTAGAAGAATTGTTCATTAGTCAGAATCCCGTGCGATTGCTGTGGCGATTCTAAATATATTAAACTGTTTAAGTTTAAAGTAACCCACCGAAACTACAGACTCAATTCAGAATATCAGGAATCCTATTTTAGAAGTTTCAAGCCTTATTTACAAAATGGGGATTTTTTTTTCCCGAGCAGTATCACGAGACGCGTGCGTGTTTATTTGTTAGTTGGTCTGACGTTTTTTTTGTTTTTTTTTTACCCCACGAATGACGTTACTACAGTTTTGGAATAAGGCCCGTTAGAATAAATATTAAAATTTCTAATGCCCTTCTTACATAGTAAGATTGTGCCACAGTAAAGTGGTATTTTCTGCCATTTTGTTTCCCAAAACGACAATTTTGCCCAAAAGGTACCAAAAAGCCATCGAGTGAAAATTATGAAATATCTAGTCGACTGAAAATTGTCGAAAAAATACGTATTGAGCTTCCGAGTTTAAGAGACTTCGAAAATGCGCGCTGACGCATTTTCATTCTTAAAGATGCACATAGTCCATAAAAAATAAACGATTAGGTTAATATATACGTTTGTTTTATGGCTTTCATTCAACCTAACTCGATTCATTTTAAGCTTTTTAAATTATGTTCAGTGTTGTATAGTTGCTTGTCAACCAGCGTGGAGGAGGGCCGACGGGTCTTTGTGTAGGGGGGGGGGAGTGATCTTGAAGTTTCAAAAAACTAACTTTTAAGCCCAAATTTCTTAACTTCCCATGAATCTTCAGACAATTATGAAAGGATATTTTTTGGAGGAGGGCTAAGGGATAGAGATCAATCTCTAATCCCCCTTGGCTCCTGGGAATATTTTTGGACTACTTCTGTGATATGGTACAAGGTGATAGCACCCCTTTCAGTGTAGACAATCTTTCTCTGTGTATAAAAAAGATTACACTCACATGCTTACTGGCACAAAAAAGCGGAGAGCATCATGAATGCCATCAGGAAATTGTTGAGGGGGGTGGTCAAACTCTAGCAGGAATTTTGTTTTCACCCAGATGTAAATGGGACTACTTTTCACTTTCCTATTTATATCCTTTTTTTTATTTCGTCTTATTTTTACACCCTCTTGGCGTCCATGGGATACATCCCTACAAAAAGATTTGTGCAAAGAAATACTCTTGAAAACCGTAGAAATAATGACTTGTTAACTATTTTTTGATGTTTCGGACCCCTCCCCGCAAAATCCACATTTTGAGAAGGGTGTTCTTTAAGAGAAGACTATCATTCTCAAGCCATTGAACCCTACCCCAACCACCTGCTCTTTACGCCAAAGTTTGAATTTTTGTCCCAGTTCTTTAAGAAAAGCTACTCAAACACAAGGCCCATGAGCTGAAATAAGAAGTATTTTCAAAGCACTATAAAACTTTAGCGTAAATAGGAGGAAGGAGGCAACACCTACATATGTGGGATAATTTATGTTCGTTTCGAGTTTTAATGTGACTCTTTACTTGCAAAAATGTGAAGTTTTTTTATTTAATCACTAACAGTGATGCATAATCTTCATTCAAATTAGTATGAAATACAGCCCGTATCGATGAATTGTAAAACCATAGAAAAATTTCTACGCAAAACTACACTATCCATGGATTATAAACCATCCCACTAATATGAGAAATAATAAAACGCTTTATTAAGAAACTGAACAGAAGCAGTATACGATGTTTATCCAGCACAACTATTTCTATCGTACTTCACGGTCTCAGTTTCTTTGGACCTTCTCTGTCCATCTGCTTTAACTCACTCCCTCTTGCTGGAAACTTGAAATGCCGCATTTGACTTAACCAAGTGTATATTAGCAACACTAATATCGTTTCTTGCAACAGAGAGAGAAAAAACCCAAGCTAGTTTAAATAACAGCAACCTGGTCAGGATCATTAAAAATATTGTTCCAGAAACTTAACAGTATGTTATTATTAAAATGTGAGTGTTTTCATCTTGTAATGATTCTTCCATTTTGCAGGTGTTCTTTATCACAAGCCGATTAAAGAGACGGTCTCAAAGAATACACAAGAGACAAATGATGTCATTTGGAACAAAAATGTGAAAAAACCCGACGATATTCTGGCATACACTTCACACTTTTTGATGTTAAGAATATACTAACTAATAGTTGATCGCATCAGCGTCACGATAACATTGGGTGTCTAGTTAACAAAGTCAGGTTTTTGTATTTACCTTTGGTATTCATAAGAAAATTCCATAAAAGTGAAGAATAATACCAAAATTTGCGACAAGTTTCATACATTTTTTTTTTATGAAAAATATTTTTTCGTAAAAAAGATTTTTTCATCTGATTTCAGCAGCCTTTGCATATACACAGGAATTTGTGTCAACTAGACCCTGGCGCCGCACCGATGAGGGAAGACCAGCGGCGGTGGGCCCAAAAACAGCAGCAGTGGCGCACCGCCGGTAAGACGTAGGCGGCGCGCCGCTCGGGCGATCAATGTTGACCGCAAACATTAATGTTTTCATCATTTTTTCTCAAATCACAGCTTAAATTTACAAATTTACTTTCACTACTCACTAACAGTACACTTTCATAGGATACTCCACTTAGTAGCTACTGGTAGCAACCAAACTGTCATATTCTTGTTAAAGTCTCTCACCTCCCTTCACACTCCCTTTTGTATTTTTTTAAAGCAACCATATAATGTTCTATGAGATTCGTCTCTGCTTTAAATTAAAACAATAATTTATTTTTTGGCATCCATGCTTTCAATAAAACAATTCAAGATATTATCGTTTAAATATAATACTTCCCTAACCCCCCCCCCAACTCCGGATACCACCTCGATAGGATACCGTCTCTGCTTTAAATAAAAAAAATTAACTTTTTGGCATCCCTGCTTTAAAAAATAAATAGATTTGAGATATTATCATTTAAATATAATACCTCCCTAGCCCCCCCCCCCTTTGGATACCACCTTGATAGAATACCGTCTCTACTTGGAATTAAAAAAAACATTTTTTTGGCATCCCTGCTTTTAATAAAATAAAATTCAAGGTACTATCACTTAGATATAATAACTCCTTATGCCCCCTCCCTCTGGATACAATCTTGAAAGGATATCGTCTCTGCTTTAAATTAAAAAGAATAGTTAACTTATTGGCATCCCTACTTTAAAAAAAATCGAGGTATTATCATTTAAATATGTTAGCTCCCTACCCCCCCCCCCCCCTCTGGATACCACCGTGATAGGGTACCGTCTCTGCTTTAAATTAAAAAAAGATTATTGACTTTTTAGCATCTATGCTTTCAATAAAAAAAATTCGAGATATTAACATTTGAATGTAATACCTCCCTACCCCCCTCCCTCTGGATACCACATTGATAGGATACCGTCTCAGCTTTACATTATAAAAATAATTTACTTAATAATTAACTTTAATAATTAAATTCAAACAAACACGCGAAATAACTTTAAACAGCTTAGTGTTCCTTGAAAAAAAAATTGAGGTTATGAGCAAAGGGGTACAATGGCAAAAACAAAAATGTCAAAATTATTCAGGCATACCTCAAATTATTGGAAAACTGATTCATAGATTCGCTATGGCATTCAACAAGATCCGAAGAATATAATTAAAAGGGAGCACACACAAAGGCCAAATTAGGCCAGTAGCCTATGAGAAATTGCAAAATACCCAAGACAATGAACAAGTCCCAATGGGGGGCCCTGGGTCTATCAAAATATTTCAATGGTTTTCCAGGGAATTTTATATCATTTTCTTCCGTCTTCACTTTGAATGAAAAAATAATTATATTTTTGGCATCTCTGCTTTCAATATAAAAATCAGATAGTATCATTTTAAAATAATAGCCCCCTATCCCCCCCCCGATAGACAATAATTTACAATTTTTTTATGAATCATATTTTTGGGTTTACTTCCGTTTCCATCTCTAATTCCCCAACCGTGTACATAGCTTAGTCTAAAGCTAAATTTTGTCTCGATAGAAGGTTTTTTTTGGGGTGGGGGGTAAAACTTTTCCAGAAAGAAGATTGCATTTTCTTTAATCTGTCAGGCATTCAACAACTGTGTATTAGACATTAAGAAAATCTTATCTAAAAACAGCAAAAGTAAATAAAATTCTTGAAACTTGCGATTCAGCTGTAGAAACAATCTGTCGACAATCAATTTCAAAATCCAACTGAAGCTGTATAATAGTGAATGCGTTCTATTCAACTTAAAAATAACATTCTTTACTGCAAATGATTTAAGAAATAGCGATTGGGAAACTGCATTTGAAATGATTTAATCTCATTTCATTAAGACAATACTTTTTTGTCAACATATGAAGAACTGTGTAAATTGCAATTGCATCTGTCTGGTTTTTATGCAAAGTAACAAAAGAGGCAAAAATTAACTAACAAGAGAGTAGTGAAGAATTATGGTATGCAAAGTAATATTTGGCAGGGAAAGTCACTGGTGATTAATAGCTAGGGATGGCACTGTGATTGGGTGAATTTCGGGGATTCGGGAAACCAATTTTTTTTTCGGGGTGACGCATAGATATTCGGGAAAATACCCGACAATTCGGGGATAGCGCAAGCCCTGCTTGATTTCTAATCAGGAAAAGTGAAACAATAAACCACACGAGAAAGAAAAGCTCTGACTTTGCGGTTGACGCAATAAAGAATTACCGCAAAATTAATTCAAAGTCAGCCAAACACCACCGCCGGCGACGTTCGGTCAGCCGAATGCTGCTTTGCTAGTGGCGGCGCGCCGGTGGCGTAGCGGCAATTGGTGGCGGTCAACCGGGCCTCTCGTTTGCGCCTTTCGGTTGATCCACTGGCATGGCGCCGGGGTCTAGTGCCAACCATACCAGTCATACTATATTGCTTAACAAGGCAGGCACCGATAACAGCTTGATCGGAATATTCGTGTAGGACCTGCGCGAGAGTAGATTATGGTCTGCGCATACAAGGTTGGAACAACCCCCGGTACTTTTGTCTTATAGCCATCACAATCAAGATCCTGTATCGCGAACATGAGACAATATCCGGTTTTCATGGTCTTTATACCAGACAATATTAGCTTCGGTTCGGTGGGAAACTAGATTGTAGCTATATTTTAATTAGATATTTATTTGTTATTTTGGCTAGGTTAGATTAGGTTAGTTTAGGTTATGTATTTAATATAATGTGATCTGGGTGGCCCCCTTCCATAATTCTTTGTTGTAGTTTTCATAATTTCGTGATAAAGTGTTATATTTTCATCATATTTTGTTATATTTCATTATCATTAACCAAACTTCACTTCTAGACAGAACTTGAGTGTGGTGGCTATAAGACACAAGTAACCAGCCCCCTTTATGAACTATATTATTTTCTTTTCCAAATGAAGTATAGTAAAAAAAACTGTTCAAGAACTGCATCAAACAGGAAACACAACGTACCTTTTTAACTTATTATGGGATTAAAAAAAAATTGAAGATTTAAAAGATTTTCGGATTCCGAAAGAACCAATCTTTTCTACTGAGAAGCAAACAAAGCAGGACATGAACATATTCAATTATGAGCTTTTATGTTAAAGAATTTTTACTTTAACCATATGATGCAAAATCATCTTAAAAAGAGGAAGAAAATACTCACAAAAGATCAGCATCACCAATTGACAAATCTGAATTAGTTTGGTCCTTCAACTTCGAGCTTAAGTGCTCATGAGATTTTGACGTTAGGCTAAAGGACAGAAAATCGAATTGGTTTGTGTCAACAGAACAAATTGAATAATGCAGATGTATTTAAGAAGATAATAGATTTCGTTCTATGATAGTGTCAACTTGAAGTATAGTTAAAAACAAATAAGCATTTTTTCACCTACACAGTTGTGATTAGATTACAATAGCGAGAATTAGACTAGAATTTCTACCTTTAGTAACAACCTACTAAATATCTGTTATTGTTTGACAACCCTATAATATGTCTATATAGAATTTTATAGTCTCCAATCTTACTCCTTAACAAAACTGTCAATGCTTAAATACAACTAAAACGAAACTTTTGCTGAAACGAACAAAAAAATTAAAACTAAGGAAACATGAACGAAAGAAAGAAAAAGTCAACTAGCAAAAATAAACACAGAAACTTCAGATCCCAGAAAACAGGCTAAAATTATTTGTATTTTCGTAAATATAAAAATGAGCTTCTGTGACATTATAAATTAGAAAGTTACTACTTTTGCAAGAAACCCTTGATGAAACATCTATAGTCTTGCTTGAAAGTTACTTACAAAAAAATCAAGGGTGCGATAACACCGTCGACGGTATATTTTGTATGTGAAGTATTAAACAAGTGGCAAATAATACAATCTGACTAAAAATAAACATTTCTTGTATAGACTGATCATTTAAAGCTAAAATTCAGAGCAGTTTTTTTGAATTGTTAGCTTGCTGACAGACAAATCTGTCTAAGAAAAGGACCTTGAATGCCATGCGATTTTTGCAAGAAAAAGAAATTGTGGAATTAAGATAAAATTTGAATTTGGCACAAATATAATGCGCTCAGAAAATTTTGGTTATATCCATTAGTATCAGTAACCTTACATGCACAAGATACCCAAAATATCCTTAGATGTACAAGATACCCCTACATGTAAGATAGAAATTAAACGTGACTGCTATATGAACATACTTCACCAGTGCTTACACTCTTCTAGAGGTTTCTTCTGTCGATAAGCTCTTTAATTTAGCAAATCCATAAGGAAATAGGAGATAGCTGAAGTTGATACTTCAACTATAAGCTTTTTCTTCTATTTTATTCACCTTTTTTCTCAACGTTTGCATTTTATTCATAAATCACTCATTTATCTGGAATAGGTTTGAAGGAAAAAATAAGGACGTATCGATAAAGCAAAAATTACATTTTTAGGCGGATACTTGTCCCCGGAGTGAGGTCTTCCAGATCAATCTCAGGGGGAGGCACGGTATTTAGGCAAGATTCCAACCATTGTATTGTATCTCTGGTAATAAAGATCAATATAATTGTGTGCAGACTGAGTTCGGCATAAGGAGAGTTTTTTCTGTCTTGAGTTTTTTATACGATGGACTTTCTATGGGTTAGTTCACCAGAATGAAAATTGTATAAAATTACAGTTTGATAACTTGAGTAAATAATGTGGTTTTGAGCATTAAGGAAGATGAAGTTTGGCAGTTTAAAGTTTAGTCATTGAGTTTGACAGGATTGACTTTTACCTGGTTTATACTGTCTCATTAACTGATTGGCTTAAATAACAAAGACCCAAACGAGCCAGAAACAAAATAAATCAGTTTTGTTTTATATTTCAAGGAAATCCCCACCCATGTTTATCCAGCTAGACTCCATTCCGATTCTTCAGTACCCAAGTTCATTCCTTAAAAGCGCTTTCATTCAAGTCTACAAAACAGGTCGCTTTGCGGTTTTATTTGCTTTTTTTTGTCTTCTATGTATGATAGCAGATCCAGGTCTCATCCTCCCACGTCACATCAGTGCAAAAAGCGAGCTAAGATGGACACGTGAAGAGCGGAACGCTGTGTTGATGGCACAAGCAGCTATTTTTGAAAGCAGAAGTCCGCCAACATGGTACAAACATTGCTGAAAATATCAGCTATGGTTTCCTTTCTGACTTCACTTTTCTGGAATAATTAACATCTTGAGCGCTCATGCAATATCGTTCACAGTTTCAAGCATATTCTAGCAGCTATACATGGATAAGCAAAATCCTGGAGCGTTGCATCTAAATTTGATAACCAGCCATAACTGAGCCCTCCCCGAACAAAATTCTGATAACTGAGGATAATCTACTTTTCACTTATCCTAAAAAAATGTCATAAAGCTGTTGGAATGTTTGTCCATCGGAGACAGGTGCAGTTACATTACCTTATATTGTATATATAAATGTAAAGGTTGATTCTTTGATATACAAAAAGTGGTTTTTACCATAATTTATGCTTCAAGTTTTTAATTTATGACCATGTTTAAAAAATGTGTTGTATACCATTAAATTTTAAAATATTGTTTTCTAGTAATATTTTAAAATCATTTTTCTATAACATTCTAAAAATCATAACATCCAACACCATATTTGAATAATACTAATACCCGGATAACGATTGCTAGCCTTACGTGAAAAAAACACGATTGATTATTGACGAAGAAATCCAAGGGCAGTGATTGACAGAAATAAACAAATGACTTTTTTCTGAGAAATTCATACAACCCTTACAACGTTCCATCTACATATGTTATTCCTCAGTACTATCCTTTAGTAAAGAAATTAACAAATCCCTAGTTTTGCACATTCACTTCGTATATTTTTTATTAAATGATAACATGGTTTAAGAAAGCAAAGAAAACGTTGAAAATCGATCATTCCCATTAACTATGAACAGGAATGGTCCTAAAATGGAATTCTGTCCATTCTGTCCGAAAAACTCCAAAATAATTAAACTAATCTGATGAAAGTTAACACACAAGTTGACACACTGCTCCAATGACCTTTTAAGAATAATAAAACAATGTTAGTAATCTAAGAAAGACCTACTTTAAAAAATATATGAATTACATACATAAAGTACTCAGATGTAACAAAAAATATAGATTTTACCACATTTAGACCAATACTGTAAGCACCCGGAGAACTGTGACTAAAGTTACAAATTATTCTCGCTACTTTAAGAACAGCTGCTCGTCCTAAGAAAGAAAGCATTAGATGCTCAGGTAGTACCTTTGGGGAACAGTACTCCCCATTTGTGCACTTGAAGATAAAACAGTCTGAAGGGGAAAAGTATCAGGCAAAAAAATAATCCGCTATTATTCCCTATTCACTGAGGTCCATCTGATCGTGTCTCATGGATGCCGCTTAAGTCAGTTGTCTAAGTTCTACCCGGAAGAACCTTTCATTACCTTAAGCTTAGCGAAAAAGAAATTCATTTTGGAATTTATCATTCCGATTTCTGTTTGCTTATGCTCAAAGGATTTGTTCATTCAGAGAAATTCATGCTTTTTTAAAGTTTTACTTCTTGTATGAATTAATTTTTAATCGTTTTGCTCTGATAAGGCTTGTTTTTGTTGAAAATATCACATATTTTTACTTAATTATGATTTGTGGACGAAGGAAAACACGCTTTTAGGGCTTAAACTAAATCCAACCATGAAATTTGTGTTGAAAGTTGGTCTATTTGAAAACAGTTGTCGTGTCAAAAAGTAACTTCTAAAGGAATTGATTATTCAAAACAAAAGCAATATCACAGTGCTATTTCTTTATTTGGATTGTTCCGGAATCATCATTTTAAAAAAGCCTAAAAATCAAGACGAATGTACTTGAGGCGGTAAGACTATCTGGGAATATTAATTCCTAAATTAGGTGGAGTTTCTTATAAACAGTAACTCTCTATAGGCTGCTTCACAACTAAATTTTAACAGTAATCTAAAAAGTAAAGTTAATTAACTGGCTCCTAAGTGGATCACGTTTAGCTTGGCTTTGTCTTAAAATCATGCAAGCTCTATTATTTTACTTTGACTAGGAAAACTAAATAAAATAAATTGAATTGAAAAGAATTAAAGCATATCAAGTTCAACTACAATGTTATGTACACACCATTATTCTAGACTTATTACTTCCAAAACGATAATTCCTGTAAAGTAGAGTAGATACCAATGCCTTTATAAAGTTTTCCAGGTATTATCAGTTCTACTAAGTCTACTTTATTTCGAACTTATCTACAGGAGCTTAACCTACACTCAACCTGCAATCTTGTGAGATTCTGATTTACCACAGTATCTTGCTGAATACTAAGAATGTCTTGAAAATCTTTGCCCCTACACAATATGTGAGCATACTTTTCCTACTACTTCAACTACTAACAACTCACTGTAGCACCAAACCACCCGAAGCAACTACATCAGCGTACGCTCCATCCCAATCTATTCGAAGCTTCGCTTTTTTTTATCTCCTCTCACATAATTTAGATTTCCTTTAAAGTGTTTCTTATGACCCCTTGCCACCCCGTCCGGGAATGACCGGCTTTTAGTTGCGCTCCAGTAGTTTACTAGACTATATTTTTCTCGAGAGGTGCCATACCCCATGGTCACCCTGCAGCGCCGTTTGCATATTTTTGACAACATTTCATTTTCAACCCGTAGCAATATAATAGGGGAGTAATGGAACAAGAGATACAAAGCACAGAAGGTATCCGATCGAGATGGATGGAGCATTTCAAAGAAAAGCTTAATCCTGATATCTTTCCAAACTCTGCTGTCCTGGACCTCTTGCCCATTACTGTCTCAGACCCCAGCCCACCTCCTCTCCGTTCTGAGGTTGAGGATGCCATCCAAGTGCTGAAGACTAACAAGGTCCCTGGCCCGGACGGGATACTGGCAGAACTACTGAAAGTCCGGTGTGAACCACTTATAGTTCTTTTCCACAAGATTGTATCCGGTGCCTGGCAAAAATAGTCATTTCCCAACTTCTTGGTGCGAAGCCACAATTGTTCCACTACACAAGAAGGGGTCAAAGGCAGTATGTGATAATTACCGTCCTATTAGCCTAACAAGTTAAACTGCCAAGATCTTCACCCGAATTGTACTCCAACGGATCAGAGCCGTGTCATCCTTAGTCATCCAAGAATACCAAGCCGGGTTTCGCCCTGGGAGATCGACCTTTGATCAAATTTTCACTGTTCGCCAAATTTTAGAGAAATATCTGGAATTTGGTCACGGCCTGTATCAGCTCTTTGTCGACTATAGGCAAGCATTCGACATTATTTGGAGAAAGATCCTGTGGCATATATTCCTCCATTACAGAACCCCACGAATCCTAGTAGTTCTTATCAAGGATATGTACTCAAAATTTGGGAGTCGTGTCATGACTAGTGAAGGTCTCACTGACAGTTTCCAGACTTCCGCAGGTGTCCTTCAAGGATGCCTTTTGTCTCCAGAGCTGTTCAACCTTTTCCTCACAGCAGTCTTATCCCTGGTGGAGACAACTTGTGGCGCACATATAGGGGGTGTTCAGATAGATAAGCTAGCCTACGCTGACGATATCGACGAAATGGCTGAAACACCCGAGGATCTACAAGCCGTTCTTGACGACGTCTTCGAAGCCACTAGTTCTTTTGGAATGATCATAAATGTATCAAAAACAAAGGCTATGTGCTGCTCACGAAAGCCACAGGATACAGTTAAGCCAGACCTGAAAATTATTGGAGAGAGTATCCAGTGGGTTGACGAGTTCCCTTACCTCGGTAGTCTGATCACCAGCGACAACAGTCCATCAAAAGACATTAAAAGACGTCTCGCCCTCGCGAGTTCCAGTTTCAAGGCCCTTATGACAATATGACGAAGCAAGGATTTGTCTCTGCGGCTTAAGACACGACTTTTTGATACCCTGATCATCCCCATCGCAATCTCCTCATGTGAAACATGGACACTGAAGGTAAATGACAGCCGTCGACTTGCAGCATTTGAAACTAAGTGCCTCCACCGCATCCGGGGGATCACTTACCTTGATAAAATTTCAAATGTCGAACTTCTCGAGCGCCTTAAAGTACAACAAAGAATTCTCATGAAGATCCAGCTCCAGCAACTTCGATGGCTTGGTCACGTACAACGGATGAGTCGGTCCCGTCTCCCAAAAATCACCTTCGAAGGCCAAATTCACGGTTCTCGTCCTTGTGGTCGTCCCCCAAAAGGTGGAAGGAAAACTTTGCACCTCAACGCCTCTCGGACCTTCTTCGCCTAGCAGAAGACCGTGAAGCATACAAAAGGCACATCCACGCCGTTACGAAGAAAGAGGCCCCAAGACGACCTTCAAGGACGGATGGGACTTAAGTCAAGTAAGTCAAGTAAGTAAGTCAATGGAACAAGAAAAGAAACGCTTCAAAAGAGAATACAAACTATTATTCTTGTAATAATAATAATAATAATAATAATATAATACATACATACATTACATACATTTTCGAAGCGAATGTATGTAATGAATATAATAATGAATATTATTATTCATTACATACTTTCATTAATGTATGTAATGATTTCTTTTGTGATATATTTGGATTTTGATGTGTGTTTGTGTTTTTTATTGTTTTTCTTTGTTGTTTTTTTTTTCATCTTTTTTTACTTTAGTGAATACTCCGTCTATGTACCTTTTTTTTGACGGGCAATAAATTAATAATAATAATAATAATAATAGTAAAATCAGACGATAAGAGAATGTTAGGGGGACAGTTAATCATATATTTTGTATATGTGGACACTTATATGAAAATCCTACCATAACTTAAAAGCAAAACATGCTAATGGGACTGTTCGATTCGTATGTACGTAATCATTTTAAAAACTGCTGGTTTTTCTTTATATTTTTCAAGAACTGTTGTTCCCTTCTCTTCTTGTTAATGCCTTTCTTTGATATTTCGCCTTAGTTGAAGTGATTTGTAATTCTTTGGGCAAGATGATATTTGACATACCATAGCTCAATAAACATGGACTAGGATTATCATGTATATATTTATATACCTTTATGAATATAGCCTACCCTTATGAAAGATGCCTTTACATGCGTATATATCTTATATATCTACCCTTGTGGAAGACTAAAGATATAGAAACCATAATATGGGTCTCCTTCCGTTAGAAAAATATGGATAGGCCTGCCTTCGCATTGAAAATCTCTTTGAATTACCAGATCTTTCTTATTTGTTGGACTACAAATCATGAAAAGATAAAACATTTATAAACGTACTATGGCATATATGCGAAAACGGACTGGAAATTCCAAACTTTAATCTTAAAAATAAATAACAAAAGAGTCAATGATCACCCTTAGACATTGACGAATCGGGTGATTGTCTCAGACCTCCTGCTTTGGAAGAAACGAAACTTCTAGGAGTTTTTTTTTAACTCCATTAATACTGAGTTTATCAGTATCATCATAATCATAAAAGATTTAACCTGATGAATAACATTTTTTTCCAATTTTTGCGTATTTGAAAGTTGCATTTTTTTTTTTTTAGAAATTGAGAACTTTAGCAAATGAAACAGCTTTTAATTGTCAAATTAGTAATTTAAGTAGCCATAAGGAGCACTCACAAAAGGAGTAATCGTAAAGTCACGTTTATTTGTACATTCTCTGCAGACACTTGCAGATAAACGTCTGTCACGGGCCTCAGTTTCAAATCCAACAAAGTTCCATACTACTTGGTCCTCAAAATCAATTTTTTTGTCTTTTTTAAAAAACTAATCTCTAGAGGCAAATTTCTACTATTTAAGGCTAAAAACAACATTTAATTAAGCAAAATATAAAAAGTTTAAGGGAATAGTTAAATCTAAAAGTAAATAATTATTATAGAATTGATTTCAAAAGAAAAAAGAATTATTACTATATTTCCCCACAAGTTGGGAAACCCTGAGTCACCTAAATTTATTACCAAAAAAAAAAGAAAAACAAAGGCCCAGACTTTATATTTTTACAGAGAATATGAGTTTTTAAACAGACAAGCAAGAAAAAATTATTTTCATAAGTTGGTTTATTTCCTAATTTTAGGAATATAATTTAGAAAGCTAAACCAAAATTATTTATCATTCAAATCTAATGTTTAATGATGCACTGTCGAAGCATTAGTCTATATTACGGTGTTACTACCCTCCTGGGTTTGCACCTTGCACACCCTTAGGGGTACAATAAAAAGATTTCTAGTGCAGGAGGATTTTACACAAGATTTCAAAAATAGTTCTGTACAAAAAAGCTTTGGTCGCTGGGGCACGGACTTTCAAAATTAAACTGCATGAACTCTAATTTATACTTTGATTTTGATGAAATGATTTGAATTAATTCTATCTTTTTGTACATAACCGTTAAAGGAAACACATGAATTTTTCAACATCCAATGAAATGATTTATTTGATTGACGGAAGTAGTACACAATTTCTAAGTTTAAAATACGTGTTGCCAAAATACAAACTTCTGGAGTCAAATCCTTTGCTGTAAGATAGCTGATTTTAGACGGCAAATAATACCAACCATCTTCTTCACTATTCTGCACGAAGTGCGCTTTACCTAATAATGGCGGTAATTCATGACAATTTAGGAATGGGCGAATGTACAACATCCCCTAAAGCATACCCTTTTCAACATTCAACATACCCTTTTCAATTTTCAATGAAAATGCCCTAAAAAAGATATTTTCCAAATTTCACAGGGCACAGATCCCCCCAATTGATGCAGCTAGTAACTCAACTTTCCGCTCAAAAGATGCTTTCCATAGAAGCCATCCTTTTAGATGCTTTGGCAGCGAAAACCAAATTATCCAATTGTATTTGTGTCTTAACTAAGCTATGCAAATTCTCGGGCTCTACTAGCCCTTCTAGTCTTAGCCCTTGGCCATCTTAGCTACATTACCCCTTTTGTGTTCTGCCACAGGTAGCTAAAACTTTCCGCTCCATAGACGGTTTCCATAAAAGCAGTCCTTTCAGATGCTTTGACAGCGAATACCAAAATCAAATTTTCCGATCAATTTATGTCTTAACTAGACTACACCAATTCTCGATTTATGCTAGTCCTTATAACATTAGCCCTTAGACAAACTAGTGAACTCCCCTCCCTCCGTCATTACTCTAATCACCATAATTGGAAGATTCAGTGCCAAAGCAGACTAAGTCCTAAAAAATTATGTCGATAGATATGCTTCGGAGATTACCTGATTAAAATAGAAAATCTTACTTATGGATGCACATTTTAAAAGTAGCAAACCATTTTGAGAAAATTTGCTTTTATGAGTATGACTATAATGCCCAAAACTGGATGCAATATACATAAACAAAACCAGGTAGATACATATGCATAAAAAGAAACCATTTTTCTGTTGTAATAAAAAAAAGCATTATAGTTGTAGAGTACTACAGAAACAACTGAAATATTTAGACAAAGATATGAATTTGAACTTGGTTTATGAATGTACTAACAAACATACAGCTTTAGTTATTTTGGTTTAATGCCGCTTCGAAAACGTTAAAAATTGGACTTCATCCACTTTAACACTCCACCCTCTATTTATTAAGTAAGTCTTACAATCTTACCCTCTGAGGCTTAGCCTTTTCGCTATAATATCCGACCAACGTCTCCCTCTATTCTGTATTAGCTCTGTCATAACTAAACTCTCAACTCAAACTCTCTGAACTACTATCACCTTGAACCTAAAGATGCTTTCTAGCTTCAAGGGATTTTCCCCAAAAAACATAGAATATTCAATAGAGAGTGCGCAACATATTTCTCTCAGTTGATTGACGATAAAAGCTTTAAGGTGTCCTTTCTTAAGATTCGATTTTGGAGCTTAAAGAAAAAGGAGTAACGAAAGGAACATCATTTCAAAGAAAGGGAAAAGGTGACTGAATGAAGTGTGCTGAAGACGACATTCTGCCTTTCTATTACGTCATGGCATTGCCTCATATTTCGGAATGGGCTTTGAGATGAGTTTATTTTAAAAAGGTTTGAAACAGATAAGAATACCTTAATTACACAATGACAAATTAAAAGTGTCAACCCTTTCCTCACTGCTTAAGTAAAGAGACATAAGCCTTTTCCAAAAATCCAAAAAGTCCTAAGAGTCCAAAAAATGTGGAATTTTCATTTTTTTGCCGGAAGAAAGATCACGGATGCGTGTTTATTTGTTTGTTGTTTTTTGTTTTTCTCAGGGGTGATTGTTTCGACCCAATGGTCCTAGAATATTGGAAGAGGAATTATTTGAAGAGAAATTAAAAGTTCTAGTGTCCTTTTTAAGTGACCAATAATATTTGAGGGCAACTAGCCCCCCTTCCACGCCCCTTTTTCCAAAAATCGTATCGATCAAAATTTTGAGATAGCCATTTTGTTCAGCATAGTTCAGTGGCGGATCCAGAAGGGCGAAGGGGGCGCGCGCCCCCTAACGTAGGTTAAAGCAGTGTAATTTAATTAATTAACTCAAGTTTGCGTTAATTATACTTGCTCATAACGTAAATTTATCGGATCAACCTATTTTGCCCCCCCCCCTAAATTTTTTCTTGGATCAACCTATTTTGCGCCCCCCCTAAACATAATCCTGGTTCCGCCCCTGGCATAGTTGAAAAGCCCAATAACTATTCCTTTGGAGACAACATGAACCCCAAAGCCCATGGAAAAAGGTCTTTAAGTTACAAAATTTGCCCATTGTTTAAGCATAGTATTTGTTATTGGGAAGTATGCATACATTTTTGGTGGGGGGATTTTTGTTTGGGGATTTTCCAGTGGCAGACTTTCCATGGGGAGGGAAATATCCAGGGTGAACTCTTCAGGGGAAATTTTAAACAGGGGGAATTTGCAAAACTTCCTATATGAAATTCTTCTTTTATGTCTTGCTTTCTCATTGCCGACTCAATGTTATGCGTGGAGATGTTAAGGGTGGTTGTCCGAGCTATATTTTCATTGGGATTGAATAGTATAGAGGATGTTTCTGTGAGGAGGGGGAGAGTTCTCCCTGGAGGTAGAGCCAGGTTTTCTTGTATTATTTAAAATGATCAGACATTAAATAAAAAAAAAAAACAAGTTTTTTCAGCTGAAAGTAAGGAGCAAAATTCGAACTTAAAACGAACAGAAATTATTACGTATATGAGGGGTAATGCTCCTCCTCGACACCTCGCTCTTTATACTGAAGTTATTTAGTGATGTTTAAAAAAGCTTCTTATTGTTCTAATTAAACGAACTTAGTGTTTCAGGAGCTGTTATTAAAGAATTGGGACAGAATTCAAACTTTAGCGTAAAGAGCGAGGTGTTGAGAAAGCTTTCATTTGGAAAAACTTTTTTTTTATTATTTAATCATTGGCAGTGCAATAGCGCTGCCTTAATAAAGAGCGATGTAGGGACAATGTATTCTTATTATTATTATTATTTATTTTTTTTTTGGTTTTAGATCAGGGCACTTCATATAAAAGGAGTTGCCGTAAAAATTCGAAAGGGGCTCATTCGATTATAAATTAAAAGGTCTTATTCTTTTTTTTATAGTCAAATTAATTTAATAGTGCTTTTTTAATAGTCGAAAGGGGTTTGAGGGCATTCATCCCCTCACACGCCCATCATTTCCTCAAACACATCGAATCAAAATTTTGATATAGCAATTTTGTTCAGCGCAGTTGAAAGGTCTTATAATTATGTCTTTGAATATGACCCCCCCCACAGCCCTCAGGGCAAGGTTTGTAAGCTATGCACTGGGGGCATATAAGATTTTTGTTGAAAGGGTGGTTGCATGAACTTCGAAGGGGACTCATTGTTTTGGAAATCAGAATTTCTAGTGAGTAGTAAGAGACCCCATACTATTGGGCTATATCTTAAAACAGCCTAGGACGATAACATGTTACTAATGGGACTCCAAATAAGGACTCACTAAGAATAATCTATTCTAAAGTATTATATGGAATATGACAGAAATTCTATTTTTAATATATTTCCTTAGAATTCGAGCCAGTATGCTATCACTATTAGTTCTATTCTTGACTGAGCGACACACATATTATGGACAATCAAAATGGCGTTAACCAATTCTTCGATGTAAGGTTCTTTTACATAATTAAATAGTTTCTTTAAAATTAATTAAGATACTTTTCCGTTCAAATAGTTTTGATAGATCTTGCATTTCAATAGTATAATAGCTATGTCTGTATAGGAAAATTTATAAAGAAATAAAGCACACAGAAACATGATAATTTAACGGGGAAAAAAATGAAAATTAATTTTATTTTAACCTACTTCCTTTTAGGCTAGTATTCGATAGTATTTTAATGGCATAATGACTTGTCTCAACTTTGACAACAGACCGCTATTATCCAAAAAACTGTTTTTCGCAAAATCTTAGAAGAATTAAAAAAAAAAAAAAACAGACAATTGTCAAACATCTTCGCGTCTTAATGGCACACTGACTTGAACTGAGCGCAATAGACTGTTATTATTCAAGAGTGTATAGTTTAATATTAGAATGTAAAACAATTCAATTTCGAATATCCCCCCCTAGTCTCTGAATAGAAGTGGTAGCCTCGTATTTATTAGACCGTGAAAGCAAATGACTTTTAAAACTGTTTTCCGCATTCTAGCAGATATCAGGGCTAATTAATTCAACTCTTTAGATGGATGTAAATATATAAATGTGGGGGGAGGGCGATGGAGGTGGGGGACATGCAGCTTATTAAGGAATAAATCGTCAGTAAAACTAAAATAAATTTTTCTTTTACGATATATAGATTATTTGATTTTATTTTATAACTCATTTTTGGTTTAATGGAGTTCTTTACGTTTCTTGGAAAAACTGGGATTTTGTCTTAGGACACAAAACTTCTAGAGTTTTAGAGTTTGACTATATTTTCACATTGTTTTATTATTCAGTAAACAGCAAATTTATGCCATGGCCTTGGGAAGGCATAGAGTTCTTGAGCCATACTCTTTTTAATTTCTGCTGCTTTTGAGTTTGACTCGGTTATTTATCGTATTTTTTGTTCGTTTTGGTGTTCATTTATTTATCGATGCTGATTTGTGATAGTTTTACGCTTGGTAAATAATTTGAATTTATTTTTTGACTCATTTTGCTGTAATGGAGTTCTCTACTTTTTCGTAAAAAAACTGGGATTTTGTCTAAGGACGCAAACCTTCTAAAGTTTTAGTGGCTAACCGTATTTTCACTTTGTTTTAATATTAAGTAAGCTGCAAATTTATGCTTTACTTTGGAAAGGCTTAGAGCTTTTGAACCCTACTCCTGGTAAATTCTGCTTGTTTTGAGTTTGAATCGTTTATTTATTATAATTTCTGTTCGTTGTTGGTTCAATTTATTTATCGATGCTGATTTGTGGAAGTTTTACGATCCAAAGATTATTTGATTTTATTTTATGGCTCTTTTTTTGTTTAATGGAATTCTTTACATTTCTTTGAAAAATTGGGATTATTTCTAAGGACACAAAACATCTAGGGTTTTGTTTGACTATATTTTCGCATTGTTTTACTATTCAGTAAACTGTAAATTTGTGCTCTGGAATTGGGAAGGCATAGAGCTTTTTCCAGCATTCCGGACTATTAGCAGATATCAGGGCTAATTACTACACCATACAATCGCATCTTGAACCATGTCGTCTTTATTATTAACCCGTTTTACCTATGAGGCTGTAAAGTTATATGATCAATTTTTAATTTTTGGTCAACCTGCCCGAGACTCTAGGCAGGCGTGCCTTACCAAAACTTCAAATACTGCAGAAATGCATACAATTATCATTATAGTTGAAACTAAATTCTCAATTTTTTCTGAATTCTAGGACGGATACGATTGTTTGAATTTCAACGAAACTAATTCAAAGAGTTAGCAGTCGATGAAAAATCACTCAGTAGTAGCCTACTCTTTCTATCTGTTATGACTATTACTATATCTGTGTATTTTTTTAATTCATTTTTTTTTTCAGTTATTTTAATGTTTGATGTGATTCACACAGAATATAAGTAGGGATTCCTTATTGACTCCCGGGGGGACTCCTTATATGGGCATACAACTACGTGGTTTTGGGTTTTTGTCAGTGAGAATGAATAAACAGGAATTTTGTCACATTTATGGATGTTTTCATGGATGGTTATGTGTGTTGGTCGATTTATTTGATGTTTTTCATGGATGTTTTTATGGATTTTGTCAGTGAGAATTTGAAAAAACAGGAATTTTTTAAGATTTATGTCTGTTTTTATGGATTTTTTCAGTGAGAATGAAAAAACAGGAATTTTGTCACTTTTATGGATGTTTTTATGGTTTTTGTCAGTGAGAATTTGAAAAAACAGGAATTTTGTCACATTTATGGCTGTTTTCTCGGATGGTTTTGTGTTTGGCTCGATTTATTTGATATTTTTTATGGATGTTTTATGTTTTTTGTCAGTGAAAATTTGAAAAACAGGAACTTTGTCACTATAATCGATATTTTTATTGTTTTTTTAATTCATAACTCGAAAAAACAGGAACTGTGTCACATTTATGTATGTTTTTATTGATTTTGTCTGTGACAATGGAAAAAAAGAAACTTTGTCACATTTTTGTATGTTTGTTGTCAGTGAGAATTTGAAAAACAGAAACTTTGTCGCATTATTGGATTATTGTGTCTAATGGGGGTAGGTCAATGACACTTCCTTCTTGTTGTTGTTCGAGGCAAATGTTATGATCCAGAAATAGTATTTGTTGTTGTTGCTCGAGCCAAATGTTATGAGTTTCCAGGAAACCGTTAGATCACGTGTTTCCTTCTCAGCCAATCAGTGGGCTTGCTTACATAACAATTCGACCTTGAGATTCCGTATATAACGGGCATGCAATGTGATTCAATTATCAGAAAGTATTTTGACACAATGGATAAATTTGATGAATTAGAAGCCATGGCAACTTAAATTTACCATGTATGCTCCTTTTTTATTTTCAAAATAAAATTATTTTCCTTGGTCACCCTCCAGTATATTTAGGTAAGTACCCCCCCCCCCTCAAACCTAACCACCTTGCAATCCTTATACTCGATGGAAAACGTAAAATATATTCTTTTACCCTCGAAACCTACCCCCCAATTGTTTTACAACCAAATTCTCGCAAAAAGAAATAATTCTCATTTCGCTAAAGTCCTTCCTTCTATATTTCCAGCTAAAGCGACCACTCACTTCTCTCAATGTTTAATGAAAAAGCCGTTCTATTTTTATACAAGACTCCAGTGCGTGGTTAAAATTAGCAGCCACCCCTTTCCATCTGTCTTTACAAATGCGGCAGCTAAAGTCAAAAGAAACTATTTCTCCGTCAAAATTAAAACACTTTGAGGCACTTGTAATAATTTGGCGCAGAAGCAATTCGCTGTTTTGGAGAAGTGAAACAGATTATTTTCAAGCTTTTTTTCGACAAAGTTTCTTTTATATTCCCGGGAGGGGAGCGTGAATCGAGGGTTTTTGCCGGGGAGGGGGTTATAACTTTTAATAGTGACAGAATAGAAATGAAAGATTGTTTTTACTTAAGTGTGTAACCAATTCTATTCGATTTTCAGCGAAATTAGATAGAAATCTTTTACTATAGGTAGTGGGTTGCTATTAACCATTAATTTTTGTTGGGGAATAGTTTAACGCTTATAACCGCGATAAACTGGAACTGACAGATTGTTTTTATAATAAATTTTTTCTACTTAGTTGTGAAAACAAGTTATATTCGACATTTTAGCGATTTTAACTATAGCATTTGAATAAAAGGTAGTAAGATATATTCGTTATTGATCTGGCATGCGCTTGAATAAAAAACTGAACGTTCGTATAATAATGCTTTGAGTTATTTCTGATAAAAGTTGAATTTATTATAATCAAACTATGATTTTCAGAGTTTAGGTTGCTTTCGACAAAGATTTCTCTTTACATACGGCAAATTTCCACATGGTGATTGATCCATGGCCCTTCTAAATGTGATAGAAGCTACTACACCCTGCTTCAATCTCTTTTTACGTATTCAAACTGAATGTTCGTATAAGAATGCTTTGAGTTATTTCTCAGAAAATTGACCCCTCCAAATATTTACTCAGAGGAGCGGGTGTTGAAATGTAAAACGTTACTTATTTGCCAATCATTTTCACAGTTTTCAAGTTGGGATCTTTGAACACACTCCCTCCTTCTCAGTTTATTCTACGAAAGCGAGCTGTATTTGTTAGAGTTTCAGAAACATTACATATTTATTTAATTTAAACACTTTTTTTTCAGATATAATAATGTTTGGTGTGATTGACACAGAATATATTGGTCTGAAATATTCCTCAACTGGCATTATTTTCGAAGCAGCTTTCTTACTCCTAGACAATCAACGACGTGAAATTCATTGCTATAAATAAAACATCAGATACAATATGTATAAGTACGAGAAAAACAGATGGAGTCCAACACTAAATTTTATAAATCGAAATGGCTTTTACACTAAAACCATACGACCACATAATGACCATGGCTATGAAATAAAACACGTACAAGAGGATATTCGGTAGATATGCAGTTTTTTTCGGCATGCAAGCTGTTTATGTTAAGGGAAACGTGCCAACTAATAAACTCTTACTAGAAAAATGTGATAAAAACATAGCATTATTCAATTTAGAACACTTCAAACGTGAGAAATACCTGCATTCAGTCCATGACCCACAAGATGAAGTTAGATATTTCGCTAAATGGATACCGAATAAGATACCTAACATCGAAAAATGCATCAGATATCCAAAGTCCTAAACTTGCTCCTCCTCATATCAAATTGTTTAAGATTCTTTTTTTTTTAAATATGCTATTATTTTTTTTTCAAATGTTTTTAAATATGTTTAAGAAATAAAAATATTAAGAAACAAACGTTTTTATTATTTATAAAAGTCAATCCCCATTAAAATTATACTTTCAGATTCAACATGTCAGGGAACACACTTTCAAGTTCAGCATGTTTGAGAACCCTAAATAGTCACACCTAAAAAGGTAAGCTAACTCTAAAAGGTTAAAGAATTTTTCTTAAACTATCATAATACTGAGACATGATAATTCTATATAATATACATAAGTGCCGCACATAAGAATTTCAAAATAAAAAATACCGGGAAACCAATTTACAGTTAAACAATTTTGAGAATCCCTAAATAGTTAACCAATAAAAAGGTAAGTTAACCCTAAAAGGTTAAAGAATTTTTCTGAAATTATCTTAAGCCTGAGACGTTTTTATTATTTAGAATATTACTTCGCCACGAAAATTAGACATTCAAATTAAAAAATCCAGGGAACACACATTCAAGTTAAGCAATTTTGAGAACCCTAAATAGTCAAACAAAAAAAGGGAATTTAACCCAAAAAGGTTAAAGAATTTTTCTGAAATTATCTTAAACCTGAGACGTTTTTATTGTTTAGAATAGTCCGTCGCCCCGAAAATTAGACTATAAGATTAAACAAGTCCGGGACCACACTTTCAATCTCAAAAAGTTGGAGAAACCTAAAAAGTCATCCCTAAACAGGTAATTTAACTTAAAAAGGTTAAAGAATTTTTCTGAAATTACACTTTCAGATCCAGTATGTCAGGGAACATACGTTCAGGTTCAGCATGTAGGAGAATCCTACATGCTCATCCATAAAAAGGTACGTTAACCCATAGTGGTTAAAGAATTTCTCTATTTATGCAGAGTTTCAACTAGCTATGGCTAAGTTTGTTAAAGACAAGCTATTTTCTTGCGAAAACACACAAAATCAGAACACACACACACATAAACTTACACACACAAAAAATCTTACACAAAAAAAAACCATTACACTCAAAAAAAAACTTACACAAAAACAAAACTTTACACACACACAAAAAAAATTACACACAAACAAAAACTTACCCACACA
The DNA here is from genome assembly GCF_049724085.1 of Artemia sp. Qi Xiang Cuo. NCBI lineage: Eukaryota > Metazoa > Arthropoda > Branchiopoda > Anostraca > Artemiidae > Artemia > Artemia sp. Qi Xiang Cuo. Next base: position 44,863,395 of record NC_142805.1, read on the forward strand.
CACAAAAGATTACACATACACACACAAAAAAAATTACACTCACAAAAACTTACAAGAAAAGAATTTCATACACACACACAAAAACTTACAAACACATAAAATCTTACACACACACACACACACACACACAATTAGACAAAAATTACGATATTTATGCACAGTTTCAACTAACTACGGCTAAGTATCTTAAAAGGCGAGGTATTTTTCTTGCGAGAACACAAAAAATCATTAAGTGGTATTAATGAAAATGATGATAATCAACCGAAAACCGTCAACGAAAACACCGATTAACCATCACCAAAGTGTCAAAATGCCGTCAGTGTCTCCACACCCCTCGAAAAATAGGGGGTAATGGTCAACTGCAAAGATATTTAGCCTACATAAAAAAATTGCTCATTGTTCCTTTAGTAGCCACACAATTCGACTAAAAATTATGATATTTATGCACAGTTTCAACTAACTACGGCTAAGTATGTTAAAGCCGAGCCATTTTCTTGCGAGAACACAAAATCAGAACACACACACACAAAAACTTACAAACACACAAACACTTACACACATACAAAAACTTTCACACGCACAAAAACTTTACACACACACAAAAACTTACCCACAAAAACTTACACACACACAAAAATTTACGCACACATACAAAAAACTTACACACACACACACACACACAAAACTTACACACACAAAAACTTACACACACATAAAAACTTACACACACACAAAAAATTACACATACACAAAATTTTACACACACACACACACAATTAGACAAAAATTACGATATTTATGCACAGTTTCAACTAACTACGGCTAAGTATCTTAAAAGGCGAAGTATTTTTCTTGCGAGAACACAAAAAATCATTAAGTGGTATTAATGAAAATGTTGATAATCAACCGAAAACCATCAACGAGAACTCCGATTAACCATCACCAATGTGTCAGAATGCAGTCAGTGTGTCAACACCCCTCGGACAATAGGGGGAGGGAATGAGTTACTCAGAATCTAGAAGGACATATTTTTTCACTTGAAATAACAAAATTGATATTTTTCAACGACAAATCCCAAAAGAATTACTATTAAAATCATGAGGGAAAGGGATCTAGGAGAATCAGTGCTTCATTCATCGTTTAGCTTCTCACCGAGAGAGAGTTTCTGAGCAGAAATGGACATATTTCATCTAGAAGTTCAATCATTTTTGCATGTTTTTAAGGTTAATTTTTATATTTTTTTCCAAGAAAGTTGAGTTTTTATTCATTTTTATGGTTACCTGCGCGGGAGATGGAGGGTATAAAACATTACTTTGAGATTTCATATTGAATTCTATGACCTTTCTAATAATATATATATTTATATATATATAGATATATATATATATATATATATATATATATATATATATATATATATATATATATATATATATATATATATAGTCAAACTTATGCGCAAAGAGCGAGAAGTTTTAGTGTTGCTTCTTACTTCCAACTGAAAACTTATTTTTTATTTGATGTTTTACCATTTTTTCAAATCATGCCATAAATATCCGTTTGAATAGACCCTCACTTATCAGTTTAACACGATTCGAGTACCGGTTCGATTCGAACAGCAACAATTCTTTCTAATCTTTAGACTTTTCAAGCATAATAAACTTGATTACGTATGTAATTTGTAGGACCGGTGGTCTTTTTCTCAAAAAAATTTCTCGTTCTTTCTAACCTTGAAACTTTTCAAACATAATAAACTTGATTACGGTATGTAATTTGTAGGACCGGTGGTCTTTTTCTTCAAAAACTTTCTCGTACTGTAAAACGTTGATGTGAAACTATAAAACTAATTCATTTTAAATATTTGCAATTGGAATAAAAAGCAAATTCTGTGTGGACATACTAGCTACCACAAACACAGAAGGGCTGAATTCACATTTTACAGACAAAAAGTGCACACAAAAAAAGCAAATATAATAGCAATTTAAAATCTCCCCCTCCCCACTCACAACTTTCAGGGGGGGGCATATTTTAATTGTAGTTTGTACATTTTCTTTAGAAAACGCATCAAAAAGCCATATCAAGAGCTAAATTTGGGAGTTTTTTTTTCACTGACCATTGCTTTTTTTTTTGCCAAGCAATAACCCCCCTAACTTAAAGATAGGAATAATAATCAAGGAACATAGTTCATTATATTTTACATGATTTTGGATGGAAAACACACTGAAAAGACATATTATTTAAACTTAAATCAAACGTTGGAAGGTATGCATTGAAGAACCTTCCATTATTTTCTATCTTGTTCTATATTTCAGCTTATACTGACTTTTAAACCTTTCAAAACCCTGAATTATACTAACCTAACGGTTATTTATTTACGAAATCGTGCAAACTGATGATTTTAGAACAATAATTACCTTTCTATATATCACTTAACACTCACTGGAATTGCCACTTATCACTCACGGAGAAAGGATTCAAAACAATACTTCTTACATCACATAGTCTAATTGCGTCAAACGAGACATCTTCAATGCAGATTAATTAATTGTTACCCCCGATTTTGTTTTGGACATAGGAAAGCGTCGATGAGAGTGAGAATTTCTCTAAAACTATCAAAGATTGATCAACTCTGTGATTTCACAGTTCTTGTGTAATCAGAAAGAAAAAAGAGGAATAATTGATAAAAGATATTTTGATATATGCTCCAAAATCAGAGCTATTACAACTTACATGCCGCGAGGGGGGGGGAAATCAGGTTTAAGAATATCCTGGATGCATAATTTTTATATTATCTAAGTACTCACAGAAGGAGCTATCACAGAAACTTTGAAAAGGGCTCATTTGATTGGTAATTAAAGTGGCTAGCACCCAATTCACAGGAGGGGGGCGTGAAAACTATGATTTTTAACTTTGATATGCAAGACTAGAAAGAAAAGTTCTTAGGTGTGGGGCTGCCCCCCGCCTCAACCCGCGCTATTGAAATCCCCCCCCACCCCAACTCAACTTGTCTAGAAAGAAAAGTTCTTAGGAGTGGGGCTGCCCCCCGCCTCAACCCTCTCTCTTGAGGTACCCCTGATTTCATTTTGGACATAGGAAAGTGTCGAGTAGCGTGAGAATTTATCTAAAACTATCAAAGATTGATCAACTCTGTGGTTTCACAGTTCTTGTTTAATAATAAAGAAAAAAAAATAATAATTTATAAAAGATATTTTTATATATGCTCCAAAATCAGAGCTATCACAACTTAAATGACGCGAGGGGGGGGATCAGGTTTAAGAATATCCTGGATATGTCATTTTTATATTATCTAAGTACTCACAGAAGGAGTCATCACAGAAACTTTGAAAAGGGCTCATCTGATTGGTAATTAAAGTGGCTAGCACCCAATTCACAGGAGGGGGCGTGAAAACTATGGTTTTTAACTTTGATATGCAAGACTAGAAAGAAAAGTTCATAGGTGTGGGGCTGCGCCCCACCGGAACCCGCGCTCTTGAATTCCCCCCCCCACCCCAACTCAACTTGTATAGAAAGAAAAGTTCTTAGGAGTGGGGCTTCCCCCCGCCGCACCCCTCGCTCTTGAAGTACCCCTGATTTTATTTTGGACATAGGAAAGTGTCGATGGGAGTGAGAATTTCTCTAAAACTATCAAAGATTGATCAACTCTGTGATTTCACAGTTCTTGTGTAATCAGAAAGAAAAAAAAGAATAATTGATAAAAGATATTTTGAAATATGCTCCAACATCAGAGCTATTACAACTTAACTTACGCGAGGGGGGGGAATCAGGTATAAGAATATCCTGGATGTATCATTTTTATATTATCTAAGTACACACAGAAGGAGTCATCACAGAAACTTTGAAAAGGGCTCATTTGATTGGTAATTAAAGTGGCTAGCACCCAATTCACAGGAGGGGGCGTGAAAACTATGGTTTTTAACTTTTATATGCAAGACTAGAAAGAAAAGTTCTTAGGTGTGGGGCTGCCCCCCGCCTCAACCCTCGCTCTTGAAATCCCCCCCCCACCCCAACTCAACTTTTCTAGAAAGAAAATTTCTTAGGCGTGGGGCTGCCCCCCGCCTCAACCCTCGCTCTTGAAAAAGTTAGGTGTATGGTTAGGTTAGGTTAGATTATGTTAGGTTAGGTTAATTTAGGTTAGACTAGGTTAGCCTACGTACGCGCGCGTACGTAGGCTAACCTAGTATCTTTCATTTCTATTTTGTCACCATTAAAAGCGTTAACCCATTCCCCAACAAAAATCACGGATTCATGCTCCCTCCCCTAAATATAGGAAAATTGTTATAGCTAAAATCGCTAAATTTCGAAGAGAAATGGTTAGACACTGAATTAATAACAATATTTCATTTCTATTCTGTCACTATTAAAAGTTCTAACCCCCTCTCCGGCACAAATCCTGGATTCACGCTCCCCTCCCAGGAATATAAAAGAAACTTTATCGAAAGAAAGCTTGAAAATAATCTGTTTCACTTCTCCAAAAGAGCGCAGTGCGTCTGCGCCTAATTATTACAATTGCCTCAAAGTGTTTTAATTTTGACGGAGAAATAGTTTCTTTTGACTTTAGCTGCCGCGTTTGTAAACACAGATGGAAAAGGGTGGCTGCTAATTTTAACCACGCACTGGAGTCTTGTATCAAAACAGAACGGCATTTTCATTAAAAATTTAGAGAAGTCTGTGGTCGCTTTAGCTGGAAATATAGAAGGAAGGAATTTAACGAAATGAGAATTATTTCTTTTTGCGAGAATTTGGTTGTAAAACACTGGGGGGGGGGGTAGGTTTCGAGGGTAAAAGAATATATTTAACGTTTTCCATCGAGTATAAGGATTGCAAGGTGGTTAGGTTTGAGGGGGGGGGGGTACTTACCTAAATATACTGGAGGGTGACCAAGGAAAATAATTTTATTTTGAAAATTAAAAACGGAGCTTACATGGTAAATTGAAGTTGCCATGGCTTCTAATTCATCAAATTTATCCTTTGTGTCAAAATACTTTCTGATAATTGAATCACATTGCATGCCCGTTATATACGAAATCTCAAGGTCGAATTGTTATGTAAGCAAGCCCTCTGATTGGCTGAGAAGGAAACACGTGATCTAACGGTTTCCGGGAAACTCATAACATTTGGCTCGAGCAACAACAACAAATACTATTTCTGGATCAAAACATTTGCCTCGAGCAACAACAAGAAGTAAGTGTCATTGACCAGCCCCCATTAGACTCAATAATCCATTAAAGTGTTAATGTTTCTGTTTTTTCATTCTTATTGACAACAAACAGACATAAATGTGACAAAGTTCCTGTTTTTTCAAATTCCCACTGACAAAAACCATAAAAACATACATAAATGTGAGAAAGTTCATGTTTTTTCAAATTCTCACTGACAAAATCCATAAAAACAGCCAAAAATGTGACAAAATTCCTGTTTTTAAAATTCTCACTGACAAAAACCATAAGAACATCCATGAAAAACATCAAATAAATCGACCAACACACATAACCATCCATGAAAACAGACATAAATGTGAGAAAGTTCCTGTTTTTTCAAATTCTCACTTACAAAAACAATAAAAACATCCCTAAAAGTGACAAAATTCCTTTTTTTAAAATTCTCACTGAAAAAATCCATAAAAACAGACATAAATGTGAGAAAGTTCCTGTTTTTTCAAATTCTCACTGACAAAAACCATAAAAACATCCATGAAAAACATCAAATAAATCGACCAACACACATAACCATCCATGAAAACATCCATAAATGTGACAAAATTCCTGTTTTTTCATTCTCACTGACAAAATCCATAAGCCACGTGGTTCTATGCCCATATAAGGAGTCCCCCTTGTAGTCAATAAGGCATCTCTACTAATATATTGGACTAAAATATTCTTCGACTGGTGTTATTTTCGAAGCAGCTTTCTTATTGCTATATGAACAACGCCGTGAAGCTTATAGCTATAAATGGAACGTCGAATACAATATGTTTAAGTACGATAAAAAAAAGATGGTGTCCAACATTATATTTCGTAAATCAAAACGCCTTTTACGATAAAATAATAAGACCACGTAATGAAAATGCTTATGAAATAAAACAAGTAAAAGAGAAAATTCAGGAAATATGCAGTTTTTACATTATGCAAGCTGTTTATGTTAAGGGAAACGTGCCGTCTGATGAGCTCTTACTAAGAAAATGTGATAAAGACGTACCATTATTCAACTTAGAACACTTCAAATGTGTGAAATACATGCATTCAGTTCATGATCCTGAAGGAAAGTTAGGTATTTCGCTCAATGGGTACCTGAAAAGATACCTGACACAAAAAAATACATCAGATATCCAAAGACCTAAAACTGTGCTCCTTCTATCAAAAGGACTAAGCAATAAATATCTTTAAGCTCAACATTTCCTTCATTATTAGGTGTATTACCAGAAGCAATCACCAGGGGCGTCGTTTGGGGGTGGCAAGGGGGGGGGGGCCGTTGCCACCCCAATAATATGTAGAAAATAAAATATAATACATCCTATGCCCTTTGACTATCCAGATATGGACCCCTCCTGCCCCCCCCCCCCCAATAAAATGTTGGAGATTCACCCCTGGCTTTCACTCAGCTAGTTTCAAATTAAGCTATGAAATATGAAAATACTGAAATAGATATATCTTTTTACTGCGCTTAAAATTATTTTTTGATACTACAACACTACAAAATATTCTTTAATCATATTTTTATGGATAATATTATTATTTTAGACTAATACAGATTCTTCAACAACAACATTAAAATAACTGGGAGAGATAAGAAAGTAGGTGCACATAATGGAGTTGTCGTAGCAATGAATGCTGACAAGGGCATATATTTGAATTATCAAACAAGCACTAGTGGTAACACTATTGGGAATGTATGCGTGTATCGTAATGTCAAAACTGTTATCTATGTAAAAATAATGTGGTAATACACAATGAAATCAAAAGCAAAATAAAAAAAGGCCTTGGAAGATAGTATCACCAAAGAATATAAAGAAGAATTTATAGAAAACAAAGGGCATGTTAACATTATTAATAGAATTCATTATATACGAATAAATACAGTCAATGAACTCAATAATACCAATATCAAAACGCATATTGAGCCTGTAATTGACACCACAATAAATTCTATGTATGACTTAACGTAGACTAATGGTTAGTCTGTTGATCATGAACTAAGATAAGGGAATCGCTAAACTATAAAGATAAAATATTCTGGATTGTGATACAGGGATGCTTCAAAATATTCGAAGCTATCCAATGATATAAATAATGTATAGTAATATATGTAATATATTGTTTTGTTAATATTCTACATGGTATTTTTTCAATAAAAATATTTTATGGATTACTTTGTTGAAGTTTGGAAAATATACCTTTTGAAAAGGATTACATAGTATTGGAGTATACATAAAGTTGAAACTAATAAAGTCGTATACATTTAAGACAATCTTTTTTTGGAGGAATGTCTTGAAAATAATTATTTAAATTTCCAAAGAGAGTACAATCTTAGGGGATGTAGACTCTTACATTTTAAACAATCTTTGGTTTTGGAAGGATGTCATGTGAATTAACGTTTAAATTTCAGACTCCTAGTTAATACCTTTCTTAAAAGGATTACAAAGTATTGGAGAGTGCGAAAATAGTTCTTACAGAACACAAAATACACCATAAGAAACCACAAATTCTCACTATAAAATACAAAATACTTCTTACGAAACAAAAATAATTCTTATAAAACGAAAACACATCCTAAACAATTATAAACTACTACTACTACTAACAACTCACCGCAGCACCAAGCCGCCTGAGGCCAACACAGCTACGCCTGCTCCTCCTCCAACACAATCTATTCAAAGCCTCCCTATTTACACCCGCCCACGAAGTTCCCATTTCCTTTAAATCTTTCTTTATGACGTCCTCCCAACCCAGACGGGAGCGACCTGCTTTCCGTTTAGCCCTAGATGGTTGGCCGAAAAGAACAATCTTCGGCAATCTGTCATCCTTCATCCGCACAATGTGCCCTAACCACCTCAACCTTTCTTTCATTATAGACCTAGAGAGCAGTATTGAACCCCATTTTTCGTATAGCCTATTGTTTGAAATACGGTCAGTCAGCCGGAAACCCAGAACAATCCTTAAGCAATTTCTATGGAAATTTTCTCTGGATCTAGCAAATCTTCATCCGCTTTTCGGAGCGTCCATGCTTCAGAGCCATATTTGACCACTATCATCACTGTAGCTTCTAATATTCTAATCTTGGTTTGCAGAGTTATCTTCTTATTCTTCCAAACTTTTTAACTGTGAAAAAACACCCTGAGCCTTGGCTCTTCTATTTTTAACATCTTCACTACTCCCACCATCTTTACTAATAATACTACCAAGGTAAGTGAAGCTGCCCACCTGATCAATCTTTTGATTACCCAACGTCACCTTTTCATCTTCACTTATTCCTAGCCTTAGTGACTTAGTCTTCTTAACATTAATTTTCAAACCAATACTAGCACCCTGAACTCGCAAAACCTCTTAAACTTTATTCATTTTGCTCACACTTTCATCTAGGATGCAAATCATCAGCATAATCCAAGTCCAGGAGACTTTTTCCTCCCCATTTGATTCCGTGGTCTCCCATTGCCTTTCCTGTGCTCCTTAAAATAATAAACTATTCTTTCAAAACACAAAATATGTTATGCAAAAAAGTAATTCTTACAAAGCAAAGAATATCCTAAAAAATCTAAGATTGTTCTTACAAAATACAAAATACTTCATACAAATCAAAAAATACTTCTTACAAAGCCAAACAAAATTCTTACAAAACAAAAATACATCTAAAGAAATCAAAAAAGTTTCTTACAAAATACAAAATACTTATTACGAAACAAAAAATAATTCTTACAAAACAAAAATAAATCCTAAAAATCCAAGATTGTTCTTAAAAAGTACAAAACACCTCTTACACTAAAAATACTTCTTAAAAAGCAAAAAATAATTCTTACAGAACAAAAATACATCCTAAAAAATCACAAATTCTTATTACAAAAAACAAAATACTTCATATAAAACAAAAATAATTCTTACAAAACGAAAATATATCCTAAACATTTACAAACTGCTTTTAAAAAATACAAAGTACTTATTACAAAAAAAAACTTCTTATAAAACAAGAAAAAAATTATTCTTACAAAACCAAAATGCATCCTAAGAGATCACAAATTCTTCGAACAAAATATAAAATACTTCTTACAAAACGAAAAAAATAATGCACAAAAAACTAACAACGATCTTTAAAAATAGAAAATTATTCTGAAAAAATACAAAATACTTGTTAAAAGACAAAAAAATACTTCTTATAAAACATAATATAATTCTTACTAAACACCAAATACTTCCTACAAAACAGAAAATTCTTACAAAACATAAATATATCCTAAAAAATCAAAGATTGTGTTCACAAAGTACACAATACTTCTTAGAGAAAAAATAATTCTTATAAAGCAAAAAATAATTCCTAGAAAACAAAAATATATCCTAAGGAATCCCAAAATTCTATTACAAAATACAAACTACTTCTTATGAAACAGAAAATAATTCTTACAAAACGAAAATGCATCCTAAGCAATGACAAGCTGTTCTTACAAAATACAAAATACTTGTTACAAAAAAATACTTCTTTCAAAACAAAACAAATTATTTCTTATAGAACAAAAATCCATCCTAAGAGATCACAAATTCTTCTAACAAAATATAAAATACTTCTTACAAAACAAAAACATAACCTTACAAAACGAAAATATATCCTAAGCAATCACAAACTGTTCTTGGAAAATACAAAATACTTGTAAAAAAAAAAAATAATTCTGATAAAACATAATATAATTCTTACTATATACAAAATACTTTCTACAAAACAGAAAAAAAAATTAACAAAATACAAAAATACTTCTTACAAAAATTTCTTACAAAACAAAAACACATCCTAAGAAATCACAAATTCTTAGTACAAAATACAAAATACTTATTAAGAAACGAAAAATAATTCTTACAAATCGAGAATACATCCTAAACCATCACAAACTATTCTTAAAAAATACAAAATACGTGTTATAAAACAAAAAAATAATTCTTACAATAACAAATATACTAAGAAATCTGAGATTGCTCTTTCAAAATACAAAATACCTCTTAAAAAGAAAAAATAATTCTTACAAAGCCAAAAAAAAGTATTTCTTTCAAAACAAAAATACATCCTAAGAACTCACAAATTCTTATTACAAAACCAAAAAAAAAAATAACAGAAAAATACATCTTAGGAAATCAGAGATTGTTCTTACAAAATACAAAATACTTCTTACAAAACAAAAAAAAATACTTCTTACAAAATAAAAACTAATTCTTACAAAACAAAAAAAAATAACAAAAATAGATGCTAGAAAATCGGAGATTTTTTTTTGTAATTCTTACAAAACAATATTAAATCCTAGACAATCAAAAATGCTTCTTACAAAATACAATATACTTATAAAGAAACAAAGTAATCTTACAAAACAAAAATACATCCACAACTGATTTTTCAGTTAGACTACACTATGATGACTGATTTTGAGTTAGGCTAGTTTAACCCCGGATACCTGCAGCCATCATTCATCTCCTCCTTGGATTGTTTTTTTCAAACTCAGAGACACATGACTATGAATTACATCCCAACTGTTGCCATCCATTCCACTATGATTATAGGTGCCAGCATAGTGGATAGGTTAGGTTACATTAAGTTAACTACTTTTAAGTTAGGTTCATTTAAGTTAGGTTAACATGGTCACCCATGCCAAATATTTCTTTCTTGAAGTATTTAGAACTTTCTGAAGTATTTCACTTTCTTGAAAAACTTCATCCTAAGAAATCTTGGATTTCTTAGCATGTATTTTTGTTTTGTAAGATTTGTTTTGGTTTGTAAGACGCATTTTTTGCTTTGTAAGAAGTATTTTGTATTTTGTAAGAACAATCATGGATTTCGTAGGATATTTTTTGTTTTGTAAGAATTATTTTTTTTTGTAAAACATAGTTTGTATCTTGTAAGAATAATTTGTGATTGTTTAGGATGTATTTTCGTTTTGTAAGAATTATTTTTTGTTTCTTAATAGAATTTTGTATTTTGTAATGAGAATTTGTGATTCCTTAGGATGTATATTTTTTTTGTAAGAAAGTTTTTTTTGTTTTGTAAGAAGTATCTATTGTTTTGAAGGAGGTATTTTGTATTTTGTAAAAAAAAAAGCAATCTGTGATTTCTTAGGATGTATTTTTTTGTAGGAAGTATTTTGTTGTTTGCTAGAATTATATTAGTTTTGTAAGAAGTATTTTTTTGTTATGTAACAAGTATTTACATTTTATTAGAACATTTTGTGATTGTTTAGGATATATTTTCGTTTTGTAAGCTTTTTTTAGATTTTTTGTATTTTGTAAGAAGAATTTGTGATCTCTTAGGATGCATTTTTTTGTAAGAATTATTTTGTTCTGATTTTTGACAAGTATTTTTTGTTTCTTTAATAAGTATTTTGCATTTTGTCAAGAACAGTTTGTAATTGTTTAGGATGTGTTTTTGTTTTGTAAGATTTATTTTTGTTCAGTAAGAAGTATTTTACATTTTATAATGAGGATTTTTGATATCTTAGGATGTATTTTTTGTTCTGTCAGGATTATTTTTGCTTTTTAAGATGTTTATTTTCTTAAGAAGCATTTTGTATTTCGTAAGAACAATCTCTGATTTTTTAGAATATATTTCTGTTTTGTAAGAATTATATTTTGTTTCGTGATACTTATTTTGCATTTTGTATGTTTTCTTTCGATTCTGAATTAGTAGTAGTAGTTGTAATAGTAGTAGTGGTAGTATTATCGTTGACCTCAAGCGGCTTGTTAGTACAGTGAGTTGTTGGTAGTAGTAGTTGTATCTTCAAAATCTATACGACTTTATTAGTTTCAATCTTCTGCACTCTTCAATACTATGTAATCCTTTTCAAAAAGGTATTGACCAGGAGTCTTAAATTTAAATATTAATTGTCATGACATCCCTTCAAAACAAAAGATTGTTTAAAATGTAGGAGTCTGCATCCCCTAGGATTGCACTCTCTTTGGAAATTTAAATAATTTTTTTCAAGATATTCCTGCAAAAAAAGAAAAAAATTATTAAAAATGTACACTGCTTTATTAGTTTCAACTTTATGCTTACTCCAATACTATGTAATCCTTTTCAAAAGGTATATTTTACAAACTCTAAGAAAGTAATGCATAACATATTTTTATTGAAATAGTAACATGTAGAATATTAACATAAAAATATGTTGCATACATTATTATACATTGTTAATATCATTGAACAACTTTGAACATTTTGAATCTTTTCCATAAAATAATTCATCCTGTTCTCCCTTTATATTGTAGGTATTCTCGTCTCTTAGTTCGTAACCAGTAGAATAATCATTAATCCATTTTGAGTCATTCACAATTTTTACTGTGGTGTCACTTACAGGCTCAATATGCGTTTTGATATTGGTATTATTGAGTTCATTGACTATATCTGTTGGTATATGATCAATGCTAGTAATAATGTTAAAATGCGCTTTGTTTACCATCAATTCGTCTTTATATTCTTTGGTGATAATATCTAACAATGCCTTTTTCAGTTTGCTTTCAATTTCGTTGTCTATTACCACATTATTTTTACATAGGTAACAGTTTTGACATATAGACAAGATATCATTAACGATATTATTGCAGCAGTATGCCTTTCTTTTTCTCGTTGCTTGCCTTTGAATGTTAATACCCGAAAGAGGGTGAGGGGTTTTATCAACAGGTAACGTATTAACCCCACAATGAGCAAGAGATTGTCCCTTTGCACCGACAATTATTTTTATGTTTGCATTCTCTTTAAACACTAACATCTCCGGGAATGATACTCTCCCATATCCACCCCCCAGCAATGATGAATGCGTTGGGTACTCCAAGGAAATCTAATTTCTCATTTTCATTACAGTACACACATACATTCCCAGTAGTGTTACCACTAGTATTTGTTTCATAGTTAATATATGTGTTCTTGTCGGCATTCATTGCTACGACCACTCTATTATGTGCACGTACTTTTTTATCTCTCCCAGGTCTTTTTGTGTTGTTGTTGAAGAATCTGCATTAGTCTAAAATAATGATAAATTCCATAAATATATGACTAAAGGGTATTTTTGTAGTGTTGTAGTATCAGAAAAATAATTTTAATCGCGGTAAAAAGATATATGTAATTTAATATTTTCATCTATAATAGCTTGTTTGAAACTAGCTGAGTGATTGCTTCTAGTAATAGTCCCTATAACAAGGGAAATGCTAAGCTTAAAGATGTTGATTGCTTACTCCTTTTGATAGAAGAAGCAAAAGTTTAGGTCTTTGGATATCTGATGCATTTTTCCGTGTCAGGTATCTTTTCAGGTACCCATTGATCGAAATACCTTACTTCATCTTCAGCATCATGAACTGAATGCAGGTATTTCTCACATTTGAAGTCTTCTAATTTGAATAATGGAATGTTTTATCACATTTTCCTAGTAAGAGCAGTGTAGTAAGAGCAGTCGGAACGTTTCCCTTATAATAAACAGTACACACACTGAAAAAGCTGCATATTTCCTGAATTTTCTCTTATATTTTCTTTTATTTTCTCTGAATTTTATTTTATTTCATAACCATTTTCATTACGTGGTCTTATGATTTATCGTAAAATCCCTTTCCATTTATAAAATTTAATGTTGGACACCATATTTTTTTTATCGTACTTAAGCATATTGTATTTGGCGTTCCATTTGTAGCTATAAACTTCAAAGCGTTGTTAATCTAGCAATAAGAAATCCGCTTCAAAAACAACACCAGTTGAGGAGTGTTTCAGTCCAATTTGTTCTGTGTCAATCATACCAAACATTAAAATAACTGAAAAATAAACAAACAAACAAAAACACACAGATATAGTAATAGTCATAGCAGATAGAAATAGTGCTACTGACTGATTTCTCATCGACTGCTAACCCTTTGAATTAGTTTAGCTGAAATTTACAAAATCGTATTTGTCTTAGAAATCAGAACAAATTGAGAATTTAGTTTTAACCATAATCATAATTGTATACATTTATGAAGTATTTGGAGTTATTGGTAAAGCACGCCTGCCTGAGTCTGAGTCTGAGGCAGGTTGAAAAATTAAAAACTGATCATATCACTTTATAGCTTCATAGGTAAATAGGGTTAATAATAAATACGACATGGTTTAGGATGCGATTGTATGATGCAGTAATTAGCCCTGATATCTGCTAATAATCCAGAATGCTAGAAAAAGCTCTATATCATCCCAATGCCAGAGGTAAAATTTGAAGTTTAGTGAATATTAAAAGAATAGTCAAAAATATAGTGCGAAAATAAAGTCAAACTCTAAAACTCTATAAGTTTTTTTTCTTTAAACCCATAATCCCATTTGTTCAAAGAAATGCAAAGAATTTCCATTCAGTCAAAAATGAGCAATAAAATCAAATCAAATAAACTATAGATCGTAATACTTACACAAATCAGCATTGATAAATAATAAAACCCAAAACGAACAAAAATTACAATAATTAACCGAGTTAAACTAGAAACAAGCAGAAAATAACAATAGTAGGGCTCAAAAGCTCTATGTCTTCTTTCCAAGGTAAAGCAGAAATTTGCAGTTTACAAAATATTAAAACAAAGTGAAAATACGGTTAGCCTCTAGGACTCTAGAAGGTTTGCGTCCTAAGACAAAATCCCAGTTTTTTTTTCAAAGAAAAAGTATAAAACTCCATTACAGCAAAATGTGAACAAAAAATAAAATCAAACAATTTACAAAGCGTAAAACTATCACAAATCAGCATCGATAAACACATAAAGCCCAAAACGAACAGCAAATACAATAAATAACCGACTCAAACTCAAAAGGAGCGGAAATTAAAAAGAATTCGGCTCAACAGTTCTGTGGCTGCCCAAGGCCAGGGCATAGATTTGCAGTTTACTGAATATTAAAATAATGTGAAAATATAGTCAAACTCTAAGACTTTGGAAGCTTTGTGCCCTAAGACGAAATCCCAGTTTTTCCAAGAAATGTAAAGAACTCCATTAAACCAAAAATGAGCAATAAAATAAATTAATCTATAGATCGTAAAAGAAAAATTGTATTTTGGTTTTACAGATAATTTATTCCTTAATAAGCTGGATGTTCCCCGCCTCCATCCCCCCACATTTATATATTTACATCTATGTAAAGCGTTTAATTAATTAGCTCTGATATTTGTTACAATGCGGAAAACAATTTTAAAAGTCATTCTCTTTCACGGTCTAATGAATACAAGGTCACCACTTCTGTTCAGAGAGTAGTGGAGGGGGGGGAGAAGTATTTGTCAATTGACTGGTTTTACTTTCTAAGATTATACAATACACTCTTGAATAATAACAGTCTATTGCACTTAGTTTAAACACAGTCAGTATGCCATTAAGGCGCGAAGATATTTGACATTTGCCTGGTTTTTTTAATTACTAAAAATCTTTCTAAGCCACAAGACAGGTCGTGCCCAAACAAAGTGGCGTTTTCTGCCATTTTGTGCTAAAAACATAAATTTTTGCTAAATCATGGTTAAAAAATACCGGGGAAGGTGAATTCTAAGATAACCAAACAATTTCTTATGATCTAAAACCTTCAATTACAAATTTATAGCCCTCCATATTGGAAAAGGAGAAAACTTGCGTTTTTACATGGTTTGCATTCATCATATAAGTTGCTTCTAATTCTTTATTCAATCTTGGCTACCAGGTGTCCGTAAGATTGCGGAGAGGTGTTTAACGGGCCAATTGCTTCCACTCTCTGCCTGCCTCTTATAAGTTCGTCTTATAGCTCCATTGTGAATTGCCATATGGAATCATAATAAAGGTACTAGTATATTATCCATAGTTAAAAATCTTCCCTCTTTTAGACCCCGCACCAGCCCCTTAATAAGCGAAAACTAAAAGTAAGTTTTGAAAAAAAAACTGCCTTATGAAAAAAAGTAATTTTGCCAATTACATTTTTCATGACAATAATTGAATGTCTAATGTGCAAATTCTCAAAGGTACCGGTGACACCATAACCCTCGGACTCTTCTGTTACGTTGACAAAGTTACATTTACTTTATGGGACTTACCTGGGAAACACCATAGGCATCGCAATAGCGCTGCCTAAGTAAAGAGTGATATGGGCACAATGTATAATCTATTTGTTAATTCTTTTGTCTTTTTTAGACTAGGGAATGTCGCATAGAAGGAGTTATCGCAGTAACTTCGAAAGTTTCATTTATTTATTTCGGTGGTTTGTGGTAGTTTTACGCTTGAAAGATTATTTGACTTTATTTCTGCTGATTTTTGAACTAACGGAGCTCTACTTTTCTTTAAAAAAACTTGTTTTGTGGAAATTTTTTTTTTAATTAATTGTTAGGGCAAATGGTGGATGCAATGACACTCTAAAAAGTAAAGTAGCCAAGGCCAAGGGTATTTTCACAGCTGGAAATAATTAAAAAATGGAAGAATATGAAGATAAGTCTGCAGATCAAGAAGTAATGACAGTGGTCGAGTTTGATTCTGAAAAGTGGATGCTTTGGAAGACGGAAGAGGATTTGTTAGATGTTTTTCAAAGGAATTGTCAATGGATCGTTTTGGATAAACCTTTGACTGACCAAATATCAAACAAAAGCTGTACGAAAAAATATGGTTCTATACCACTTTCTAATGCTACAATGGTGGAGAGGCTGAGATGGCTAGGACATCTTTTACAGATTAAAGATGACAGATTGCAAAAGATCGTTCTTTTTGGCCATTCATCAAGGGTCAAACGAAAAGTAGGTCGTCCCCGAAAGGGCGGAAACAGGGTCGTAAGAAAGGATTCAAAGAAAATTGTAACTCATTGGAAGGGGGTGAAGAGTGAAGCTTTGAATAAATTGTGGGGGCAGAGGGGCGTACGCAGCTGTGTTGGCCTAAGGCGGCTTGGTACCGCAACGAGCTGTTAGTATAGTGGTAGAAGAAGTAGTAGGAAGTAAAACTTATATCTAATGCCGTATTTTAACACAAAATCTAATTGACAAGTGTAATTTCATTGCCTAAATTAAACAAAGATATTTTTATTGGATATCTTGTGTATGTTTAAAAAGTAAAAGGTCCAAAATCAATTAAAAAAACAAAGTATATCTTACGAAAGTAAAGATCGAAGTTAAAACCAATTTTGAACGGTAATTATGGTTTTGGAGATAATGCAAGGTATATTTACGAAACTAGCTTAAATAAACTGACTCTTGATATTTCCGAACATCTAAACAATTCTAAAAACCTGCACCGGACGGTATGGCCGTATCCAGGGGGGGGGGAGTTACCCGGTTTGACCCCCCCCCCCGAAATTTTTTGACCGAATCGAAAATAAGTCGAAAATTAGTAAAACCTAGGTAAAAATCAGTAAAATTAGTCGAAAACTGAGTCAAAAATTAGTAACCCCCCCCCCAAAAAAAAAAGTCAAAAATTGGTAAAACCCCCCTGAACAAAAATCCTGGATACGGCCCTGCCGGACGGAGATCTGAGCTTTTAAGAGTTTTTTTCTTAGAGAATTACTGTTGAATATTAGAACTTATCCATATCATCGTCGGTGGAAGACTATTGAGAGACTTATAAATAAATCTTATATTTTCTTCAGACTGCGCAAAGAATTTTCTGATCATAAGAGAACTTCCTTTTTTATAGGTCAGTTTTGTGTTTTCAGTTAATTGCTAGTTTTAAAGGTCTACAGGCATCGGAAGTCAGTTAGTCAGTTTACGAGTCAGTTTACTTAAGGTAAAGCTGTAGATATATCTTACGTATTATGCACGGATTTTTATTTGTTTTAAGGTTCAAGTTCCCTTTGTAGTTCCATAAGAAAATTTTTATTCTTTTTGATTAATGACAGCTAAAAAACACTACTGGAAATACTCATCATTTTACATAGCTTAATGTAATCCAAGAAATCTACCGTTGTCAGCATCAAAGCCGTACATAAAGCAAATGTAACTTTCTGATTTTTTTTTCAAAAATATCTGATAATATAA
The DNA here is from genome assembly GCF_049724085.1 of Artemia sp. Qi Xiang Cuo. Lineage (NCBI taxonomy): Eukaryota > Metazoa > Arthropoda > Branchiopoda > Anostraca > Artemiidae > Artemia > Artemia sp. Qi Xiang Cuo. The sequence goes on from NC_142805.1 coordinate 44,881,561, forward strand.
ATTTCAGGGCCATTAATAAAGGTATACTCCTGATACTAAAAAAAAATAAAAAATAAATAATAAATTGACTAGTCTATGCAAAGCGCTTACGCCTCACGATTAAATTTCCAGTGGTGACTTTCACAATTAAGCTCGAATTAGTACAAGCGTTAACTGCTAGGTTGGCACGACTGTCAAAATTTGAAATAGGGGACGGGAGACCTACAAGGAGTAACACTTTTTTATGTAAATTCAGCCAAGAATTCAACACCGCTTCTTGTGACTGGCTTAACCTCAGACCCAGGTGACTTTGTAATATGCTGAGTCGTTATTAGTAGCTTTGTCGTTACTAGTCATAGCTTAAAAGTTCTTTTCTGATTCATATTAATTATTGAAAAGAACTTAGAATAAATTATACAGAATATCAGACACACAAGGGATTAAAATAGCTAGGAATGCCTAAACCATTTTTGCCCAAAGTTATAGATTCTTGGGATATATCTTGTACGTTTTTTTGGTAGTATGATTTCAACAAATGCATTGAAGTTGATACACTTACCAATTACATCGACAACAGCAACACCAGAATAAACAACACTTAGGTCTTAGCACCTGCGAATTATTAGGCGATTGTAATGTATCACTCAAGTTTTCCTTCGAGTTTTTTCCACTATTCCGCCTCGAAACAGACTTTCTGTGAACCGCCGATGTCTGTTTGTTGCTCATGTATCCACCATTACCATTTCCTGGAAGTTAAAATTCTAATATTTCTGTGTTATCGGCATTACCTTCCTGATGGAATGAAATAAAATATTTATTTACAAAGAGGGAAAGGAAAAGAAAGAAAGAAGAGCTAAAATACTATTGATTTCTTGATTGTTATTGTTGCCAACACATCGTTGTTATCACTTTAGTCCCTGTTGAACACCCAATAAATTGCTCCCATTATTGCTGCTGTGTATTTTTTATTATCATTTCATCCTACTAGTTAAGAAAGTCTTGAGGTTTTCAACCCTTATGTCCAAACTCTTTAAGGTGAAAAAAAATAGTATGTATATTTAACTCCTCGCTACCTATATTTCAAACGAGACGAAATTAACTTTGGTAGTATGAGTTTTTAATTAGCATTAATTTTAATTAAAAAACAACGAAAAGAACCAATTCAACAAATAAAAATGCAGGGGGATTTTTTTTTCCCATACTAGTTTTTCGTCACTGAGGTAAAGACTGTTATATATTATCAGTTTTCAGTCAAACTATGAACACTGCAAAAGATCCAGTCAGTCCAAATTATGTTTTAAATTCATACTCAAACTAGACGTCACGTTTAAACACACTTCCCAGATCGTTAATTAGTCTTTAAAATAAGTATTTGGTATATAACGTTATTGTTTACCTCTGTTTCAGCAAGAAAAAGAAAATGCAATCTTAGACACAATTTTTATTGCTGTGTCACTGGCAAATGCCCTGGCGATAGTAGGTTGAATAATAAAGGCAAAGCTGTTGCAGTCCTTAGGGACGGTTTGGGATCTTCACTGGCTGATAAGCTTCTTCCTTCGTCGCTATATTCCGAAGGAAAACCCTAATTGCATGACCTCATAGTGATGCAAGGTTAGACTTTTCACAAGTTTGCCTAATTAGAACAACGGCTACAAACAGCAATTAACGGCGTCTTTGAAGGCCCTTGCAAAAATCAAACCCTAGTAACCATCAGATTGCTTTTTGATTAATGGATAATTATTCTGGCTTTTGTTTGTTTTGGTGGGACTTGTTTTGCAGAATAGCCTCTTTATAGCTCTTTTGTTTATGATGAGTAAACTCCGTATTGTTCTGTAATACTTGCAGGCATGAACATATAAAGAATCGGACGTAGTAGGCTTGAGATGGCTTGTACAAGACGTCACCTGCTGTGGATGGGAAAGTATTGCCAAGTGTGGAAAGCCATGTAGTCACCAAGATAGATGCAAACTTGCACAAAGCCTCCATTCAAGTGGAGTAACCAAATACTTCGCGCTGTCAGTTCAACGCCGGCTTAAATGCTTTATGTAGAATTGAGCAGAAGTAATTAGTACTTGACCTGCTTTGGAGGAACCTGTTGCTTTCCTTTAGTTCGTAACAATTTCAAGGGTTTAAAGAAAAAAAAATTGGGACAAGGAGTTTTGGGGACATGGAAAAAGAGCTATCATGTTGACATTATAAACGAAAAATTCAGGCATTTTGAGCTGGTTTTGTTAATATTTTCAGAAACTCATCTTCAAGGGTTAGGAAACGAGACATAAGTTGATATGGACTTTATTCATTCAGGCAAGGTGGATCGGTGCGCAAGCAAGGAATAGATTCATGATGAATAAGGAAGGTTTTAAGTCCTGTTTAGCTTGGGATGATTTTAATAGTACAATTCCAGCTGCTGGATTTATGACCAAAAGTAGGGATATAATCTTATATACCCCTATAGAACTCAGATGAATTTACATAGGGTTACGGGAACAAATAGGCAAAATTCCATGTAGAAACATGATATTTTACTAGGGGACTTGAAACACTAAAGTTGCTTCAAATAGCGATAGATGGTGTCCATGTTTATGCAAATTTGTCATGTAAGAAAAGGAATTTGCATACATCTATTGTCAGACACATGGGATAACATTGACAAAATATAGGTATCAAAATGAATAAATTCTTTATCAACATCCGTTGTTGGATATGTCATTATGAAAACATTGTAAGTAAGTAAGTAAGCAAGTAACAAACTCTTTCTTTAATTCACCTCTTGGACACACAATAAAGAAATTTAATTCAGGAAATTATGGAAAAATCCATTTCTCGGATACTCGCTTCCTAGACAGAAGTCGCTTCCTAGACAGACAATACAGCAATTTCACAAAATCTAAGTATAAGACTGATTAAATTCTAAATCAACATCCATTTTTCGGATAAATAGGAAAAAGTTGACAAAATCTAAGTGTTACAGTGAATAAATTTTTTTTATCAATATATTTAGTCAGATACATCGGATAAAATTGACAGAATCTAAGTCTCAGAGTGAATAATTTTTTTTTATCAACATCTTTTGTCATATACATAAAATAAAATTGACAACATCTACATTTAAGAATAAATAAATGGTTTAAGAACATCCTTTATCGGATTCTATATCAACATCCTTTTCTTGGATACATAGGATAAAATTGACAAATTTTAAGTGTCAGAGTGAATAAATTTTTTTCTATCAACATCCTTTGTCAGATACATCGGATAAAATTGACAAAATCTATGTATCAGAGGGATTAAATTCTATATCAACATCCTTTTCTCTGATACATAGGATAAAATTGACAAAATCTAAGTTTCAGAGGGAATAATTTTTTTGATCAATATCTTTTGTCAGATACAACGAATAAAATTGACAAAATCTAAATTTCAGAATGAATAACTTCTTTAACAACATCCTTTATCGGATATATCGGATAAAATTTATAAAATATAAGTATCAGACTGACTAAATTCTACATCAACACCCTTTTCTCGGATACATAGGATAAAATTGAAAAAATCTAGGTTTTAGAGTGAATAAATTTTTTTTATCAGCATCCTTTGCAAAATACATCGGATTAAATAGACAAAATCTAGTATCAAAGTGAATAATTTCATTATCAACATCCTTTGTCGGACATGTCAGATAAAAATGACAAAATCTAAGTATCAGAGTGAGTAATTTTCTTATCAACATCCTTTACCAGATACATCAAATAAAATTGATAAAATATAAGTGTCAGAGTGAACAAGTTTTTTTTTATCAATATCCTTTGTCAGATACATCGAATAAAAATTAATAGAATCTAAACATCAGAATGAATAAATGCTTTAACAACATCCTTTATCGGAAATGTCGGATCAAATTGACAAAATCTAAGTATCAGAGTGATTAAATTCTACATCAACATCCTGTTCTTGGATACAAAGGATAAAATTGACAAATTCTAAGTGTTAGAGTGAGTAATTTTTTTTATCAACATCCTTTGCCAGATACATCAGATAAAATTGACAAAATCTAAGTATCAGATTGAATAAATTCATTATCAACATCCTTTGTCGGATATGTCGGATAAAATTGACAAAATCTAAGTATCATAGTGAATAATTTTTTTTAACAACATCCTTTGTCAGATACATCAAATAAAATTGATAAAATATAAGTGTCAGAGGGAACAACTTTTTTTTATCATCATCCTTTGTCTGATACATCGAATAAAAATTGACAAAATCTAAATATCAGAATGAATAAATGCTTTAACAAAATCCTTTATCGGACATGTCGGATAAAATTGACAAAATCTAAGTATCAAAGAGAATATTTTTTTTAATCAGCATCCTTTGCCAGTTACATCATAAAAAATTGACGAAATTGAAGTGTCAGAGTGAATAAATTCATTATCAACATCCATTGTCAGATACATAGATCAAAATTGACAAAATCTCAGTGTTAGAGAGAATATTTTTTTTAATCAGCATCCTTTGCCAGTTACATCGGAAAAAATTGACAAAATTTAAGTGTCAGAGTGAATAAATTCATTATCAACATCCATTGTCGGATAAGTCGGATAAAATTGATAAAATCTAAATATCAGAGTGAATAAATGCTTTACCAGCATCCTTTAAATGTATTATCAACATCATTTGTTGGCTATATCGGATAAAATTGACAAAATCTAACTATCAGATTGATTAAATTCTATGTCAACATCCCTTTCTCGGGTATATGGGATAAAATTGACAAAATCTAAGTATTAGGTTTATTAAATTATTCATCAACACACCATTTTCAGGGATATGGGATAAAATTGAACTAACATATGCACCAGAATTGAACAATTATTTTTATCAGTACCCATTGTCGGCTGTAATAAGTTTAATAAACAAATAATATATATCATAGTGACTGGAGTCTATTTTAGAATCTTTTGTCGGATATGTTGAATAAAATTGACAAAATCTAAATATCAGAATGAATAAATGCTTTAACAACATCCTTTGCCAGATATGTTGGATAAAATTGACAGAATCTAAGTATCAGAGTTATTAAATTCTATATCATAATCCCTTTCTCGGATACATGGGATAAAATTGAAAAAATCTAAGTATCAGAGTGAATAAATTCATTATCAACATTCTTTTTCGGATATGTCGGATAAAACTGACAGAATCTAAGTATCAGAGTGATTAAATTCCATATCAACATCCCTTTCTCGGATACATGGGATAAAATTGACGAAATCTAAGTATCAGAGTGAATCAATGCTTTATCAACATCCTTGAAATACATTATCAACATCATTTGTCAGCTATCAAACAGTTCATGGTAACGAACTGTAAGTAAGGAGCGACCCGGCTCAATGGTAACCGAAACTCTAGAAAACTATTGGTTTTTGATACCAATAGATCATCAAAAGAATCAGATTTCAATGCTGATTTCAAATATATAATTTTCATCAAGTTTAGTGCTACCCACTAAAAGTTAGGCGCCTGAGAAAATTTGGCTGATTTTCAAAAACAGGGAGAAAGACCCCCTAAAAATTACAGAACCTGAATGAAATTCAGATTAGCATATTCAGCGTATTAGAGAACCCTACTGTGAAGTTTTAAAGCATTTATCCACAGAAATGTAGAACTTTGTATTTTTTGTCAGACGAAAGATCACGGATGCGTGTTTATTTATTGTGTGGTTTTTTTTTTTTTTTTTTTTTTTTCTTTTGCCCAGGGGTGATGGTATCGATCCAATGGTCCTAGAATACCGTAGGAGAACTCATTGGAAAGGACATTATAAGTTCTTGGGCCCTTTTTAAGTGACAAAAAATGGAGGGCAACTAGGCCCCCTCCCACGATTATTTTTCCCAAAGTCACCCAATCAAAATTTTGAGATAGCCATTTTGTTCAGCATGGTCGAAAATATGATAACTATGTCTTTTAGGATGACTTAATCCCCTGAAGTCCCCGAGGGGAGGGCTAAAAGTTATGAACTTTACCCAATGTTAACATATGGTATTGGTTATTGGGAAGTATACAGAAGTTTTCAGGAGGTTTTTTTCAGGTAGTGGGGGGATGTGGGTAGGGGGTTATGTTGGAGGATCTGTCCATGAAGGAAGTTTTCATGGGGGGAGGGCAGTTGCCATGAAGGGGGCGCCGGACTTGCCAGCATTATTTATTGGTTATTGAGAAATATACAGACATTTTCAGGAAGGATTTTTTTTGGAGGGTGGGGCTAGAGGAGGAGGTTACTCGGGAGAATCTTTCCGTGGAGGATGTTTCTTTGGGGTAAGGGACATTTCTATGAAGGGGGCGCCGGATTTCCAAGCATTATTTAAAAAACAATCCGAAATTAAATTAAAAAAAACAAGTTGTTTTCAACTGAAAATAAGAAGCAACATTAGAACTTAAAACGAACAGAAATTATAAAATATATGGGGGGGGTTCTCCCCCAAGTCAATACCTCGCTCTTTACGCTACAGTTTTTTTAGTACTTTCAAAAGAGCTATCTATTCTAATTAAACGGTCTTTGTAATTCAGGGGTTTGTGAATTAAATTTTTTTTTAAACTTTTAACGTAAAGAGCGTGGTATTGACTAAGGGCAGAACCCCCTCATATACGTAATAACATGTACGTAATAAAAAAAACAATAAAAAACAAGCGATACGGCTCCATAGTGATCGAAACTTTTAAAAACGGAATTTTGATGTCAATAAATGTATCAAAAGAATGGGTTTATAATGCTGATTCTAAATATATAAATTTTATTAAGTTTAGTATTACTCATCAAAGGCTACGAGCCTGAGAAAATTTACCTGAGTTTTGAAAGAGGGGGGAAACATCCCCTATAAGTGAAAGAATTTTAATGAAATTCACACCGTCAGATTCAACGTATCAGAAAACCCTATTACACAGGTTTCAAGCTCATATCTGCAAAAATCTGCAATTTTGTATTTTTTGCCAGAAGAAAAATATACGAATATAGAAGTTAGTTACGTAAGTTAATTTGTAAATTACGTCATAACCAAATTTAGAGACATCCATTTAGAAAAAGAAAAGTAAAATTTTAATGCAAATTTTATTTTCTTATTCAATGACGGTGGGCCAAAATAAAAGCTGCATTAACTAAAAACGATCAGAAATAAAATAAAAAAAACAAGTTTTTTAAACTGAAAGTAAGGAGTGACATTAAAACTTAAAACGAACAGAAATTATTCCGTATATGAAAGAGGCTATCCCCTCCACAACGCCTCACTCTTTACGCTGAAGTTTGACTCTGTTTCACAACTTTATTTTTAAAAACAAAAAAAACATTTAGCGTAAAGTGCAAGGCGTTGAGGAGGGGACACCCCCTTTCATATACGGAATAATTTCGGAAGTTTTAAGTTTAAATGTTGCTCCTTACTTTCAGTTTAAATAACTTGTTTTTTTATTTAATATCGGATAAAATTGACAAAATCTAAGTATCAGATTGACTAAATTCTATATCAACATCCCTTTCTCGAATACTTGGGATAAACTTGACAAAATCTAAGTATCAGAGTTATTTAATTCAATATCAACATCCCTTTCTCAGATACAGGGTATAAAATTGACATAATCTAAGTATCAGAGTGAATAAATGCTTTATCAATATCTCTTAAATGCATTATCAACATCACATGTCAGATACATCGGAAAAAATTTACAAAATCTAAGTACCAGAAAGAATAAATTCGTTTTCCAAGTTTTTATCGGATACATCAGAGTTCTATTCATTTTGACTTCATGCGTCGTTACGTTGAATTTAGGTTAGACCAGTTATATATGGCAGCACACCCACTCAGACACACAGTCATAGTGAGAGAGATATTCAAAAAGTTGAGTTAATTTAGGTTACGTGCGCGCACGTAACCTAGTCTAAATTAACCTTAAAAAATGAAATAAAGCTATGTCAACTTTGCATGTCTCTCTCACAATGTATGCGCCGTCGCGGTGTACACTCCATGTTTTTCTCGGTTTTTGTGTCTAAATCTACGTATTTGTATGTGTTTTTATCTCTCACTCTTTTTTGCCTGTGTTTCTGGGCGGGTGTTTGCTTATTCCAATGGAAGTCTGGCCACTCTAAGTGAATCTGAACTAACTCAACTTTTTGAATATCTTTCTCACTATGACTGTGTGTCTGAGCGGGTGTGCTGCCATCTATAACTAGTCTAACCTAAATTCAACGTAACGACGCATGAAGTCAAAATGAATAGAACTTGGATGATTATGACTGTTATCTGATGTATCCGATAAAAACTTTGAAAACGAATTTATTCTTTCTGGTACTTAGATTTTGTCATTTTTTTTCAATGTTTCTGAAATGTGATGTTGATAATGCATTTAAGGGATATTCATAAAGCATTTATTCACTCTGATACTTAGATTATGTCAATTTTATCCCATGTATCTGCGAAAGGGATGTTGATATAGAATTTAAAAACTCTGATACTTATATTTTGTCAATTTTATCCCAAGTATTCGAGAAAGGGATGTTGATATAGAATTTAATCAATCTGATACTTAGATTTTGTCAATTTTATCCGATATAGTCGACAAATGATGTTGATAATGCATTTAAAGGATGTTGATAAAGCATTTATTCACTCTTATACCTAGATTTTGTCAATTTTATCCCATGTATCCGAGAAAGGGATGTTGATATGGAATTTAATCACTCTGATACTTAGATTCTGTCAGTTTTATCTGACATATCCGACAAAGGATGTTGATAGTGAATTTATTCACTCTGATACTTAGATTTTGTCAATTCTATCCCATGTATCCGAGAAAGGGATGTTGATATAAAATTTAATAACTCTGATACTTAGATTCTGTCAATTTTATCCAAAATATCCGGCAAAGGATGTTGTTAAAGCATTTATTCAGTCTGATATTTAGATTTTGTCAATTTCATTCAACATATCCGACAAAGGTTGCTGAAAAAGCATTTATTCACTCTGATATTTAGATTCTGTTAATTATAATTGTTGTAACTGATAAAGTGTGTTTATAAAAAATAAATTATTCACTCTGATACTTAGATTTTGTCAATTTTATTCCATGTACCCGAGAAAGGGATATTGATATAGAATTTAATCAATCTGATGCTGAGATTTCGTTAATTTTATCCGACATACCGTACAAATGATGTTGATAATGCATTTTAATGATGTTGATAAAGAATTTATTCACACTGATACTTTGATTTTGTCAATTTTACCCCCTGTACCCCAGAAAAGGATGTTGATATGGAATTTAATCACTCTGATACTTAGATTCTGTCAGTTTTATCCGATATATCCGACAAAGAATGTTGATAGTGAATTTATTCACTCTGATACTTAGATTTTTTCAATTTTATCCCATGTATCCGAGAAAGAGATGTTGATATAGAATTTAATAACTCTGATACTTAGACTCTGTCAATTTTATCCAACATATCCGGCAAAGGATGTTGTTAGAGTATTTATTCATTCTGATATTTAGATTTTGTCAATTTTATTCAACATATCCGAAAAAGGATATTGAAAAAGCATTCATTCACTCTGATATTTAGATTTTGTTAATTATAATTGTTGTAACTGATAAAAGATGTTGATAAAAAAATAAATTATTCACTCTGATACTTAGATTTTGTCAATTTTATCCCATGAACCCGACAAAGGGATGCTGATATAGAATTTAATCAATCTGATACTAAGAGTTTGCCAATTTTATCCCATGTTCCCGAGAAAGGGATGTTGATATAGAATTTAATCAATCTGATACTTAAATTTTGTCAATTGTTTCCGATATAGCCGACAAATGATGTTGATAATGTATTTAAAGGATGCTGGTAAAGCATTTATTCACTCTGATACTTAGATTTTGTCAATTTTATCCCATGTATCCGAGAAAATGATGTTGATATGGAATTTAATCACTCTGATACTTATATTTTACCAATTTTATCCGACATATCTGACAATGAATGTTGATAATGAATTTATTCACTCTGACAGTTAGATTTTGTCAATTTTATCCGATGTAACTGGCAAAGGATGTTTATTAAAAAAAATATTCACTCTAACACTTAGATTTTGTCAATTTTAATCTATGTATCCGAGAAAATGATGTTGATGTAGAATTTAATCACTCTGATACTTAAATTTTGTCAATTTTATCCGACGTATCCGATAAAGGATGTTGGTAAAGCATTTATTCATTTTGATATTTAGATTTTGTCAATTTTTATTCGATGTATCTGACAAAGGATGTTGATAAAAAAACTTGTTTACTCTGACACTTTAATTTTATCAATTTTATTCAATGTATCTGGCAAAGGATGTTGATAAAAAAAATTATTCACTCTGATACTTAGATTTTGTCAGTTTTATCCAATATATCCGACAAAGGATGTTGATAATGAATTTATTCACTCTAATATTTAGATTTTGTCAATTTTATCCGATGTATCTGGCAAAAGATGTTGATAAAAAAAATTTATTCACTCTAACACTTAGAATTTGTCAATTTTATCCTATGTATCCGAGAAAAGGATGTTGATATAGAATTTCGTCACTCAGATACTAACATTTGGTAAATTTTATCCAACATATCCGATAAAGGATGTTGTTAAAGCATTTATTCATTCTGAAATTTAGATTTTGTCAATTTTATTTGATGTATCTGACAAAGGATGTTGATAAAAACAAATTTATTCACTCTGACACTTATATTTTATCAATTTTATTCGATGTATCTGGTAAAGGATGTTGATAAAAAATTATTCACTCTGATACTTATATTTTTTCAATTTTATCCGACATATCCGACAAAGGATGTTGATAATGAATTTATTCATTTTGAAATTTAGATTTTGTCAATTTTATTTGATGTATCTGACAACGGATGATGATAAAAAAAGTGATTTACTGTGACACATAAATTGTGTCAATTTCATCCTATGTATCCGAGAAAAGGATGTTGATATAGAATTTAGTCACTCTGATACTTAGATTTTGTCAATTTTATCCGACATATCCGATAAAGGATGTTGTTAAAGCATTTATTCATTCTGAAGTTTAGATTTTGTCAATTTTACTTGATGTATCTTACGTTGATGTATGTTGATAAAAAAAATTATTCACTGTGAAACTTATATTTTATCAATTTAATTCGATGTATCTGGTAAAGGATGCTGATAAAAAAAAATATTTACTCTGATACTTAGATTTTGTCAATTTTATCCGACATATCCGACAAAGGATGTTGATAATGAATTCATTCTTTTTAGAATTTACATTTTGTCAATTTTATCCGATGTATCTGGCAAAGGATGTAGATAGAAAAAAAATGTATTTACTCTAACACTTAGAATTTGTCAATTTTATCCTATGTATCTGAGAAAAGGATGGTGATATAGAATTTAGTCACTCTGATGCTTAGATTTTGTGAATTTTATGCGATATAGCCGATAAAGGATATAGTTAAAGCATTTATTCATTTTAAAATATTGATCTTGTCAATTTAATTTGGATGTATCTGACAACGGATGTCAATAAGAAAATTTATTAATTCTGACACTTAAATTTTGTCAATTTTATTCGATATATCTGACAAAAGATGTTGAAAAAATTTATTCACTCTAACACTTAGATTTTGTCAACTTTTTTCCTATGTATCCGGGAAATGGATGTTGATATAGAATTTAATCACTCTTATACTTAGATTTTGTGAAATTGCTGTATTGTCTGTCTAGGAAGCGACTTCAATCGATAATGAGTGTTAATAAAGAATTTGTTCAATTTTTTTTCAATATTTTCTGAATTAAATTTCTGTATTCTGTGTCCAAGAGGTAAATTCAAGAAAGAGTTTGTTACTTGCTTACATACTTACTTACAATTTTTTCATAATGACATATCCAACAACGGATGTTGATAAAGAATTTATTCATTCTGATACCTAGATTTTGTCAATGTTATCCCATGTGTCTGACAATAGATGTATGAAAATTCCTTTTCTTACATCTCCGATATTTTAATAGACATTCTAAACTTTTGATATGCTAGCATACTCTAAAAATAATGAACACATAACAATGTAATGCATAATATATTTTTAATGAAATAATGCTATGTAGAATATTAATACAAAAATATATTATGATACATTATTAATATCAATGATCAACTTTGGACATTTTGAATCTGTTCCATAAAATAGTTCACCATGTTCTCTCTTGATATTGTAGCTATTGTCTTCTCTTAGTTCGTAATCAGTAGAATAATCATTATTCCATTTTGAGTCATACACAACTTTTACTGGTGTTTCATCGATAGGCTCAATGTGCTTTTCGTCTTTGGTATTATTTGGTTCATTGACTGTTTGATCAATGGCAGTAGAGTTTGCTGGTACTTTGTTTTTCATCGGTTCATCTTTATATTCCATAGTGATATTTTCTGCCATTGCCCTTTTTATTTTTCTGGCAATTTCACTGTCTATTATCACATTATTTTTACACAGGTAACAGTTTCGGCACGTAGACAAGATATAGCTTATGATATTAGTAGAAGAGTAAGCCTTTCTTTTTTTGATCTTCCGTTGAATGCTAATACCCAAAAGCTGACGATAGGATGTATCAGTAGATGAATTATTACCAGCAACAGTAACAAGGAGCTTCCCTATATCCTCGTTTATTATTTTTACATTGGCTTTCTTTCTTATTGGAATAGTCTCTGGAGAACTCAGTCTCGCATATCCACAAGCATATGACTTGAATTTTCTCAACATTCGAAAGAAATTTAATTCATATACTTTCATGACAATGCCCGCATATATTTCCAATAGTGCTACCACTTGTACTTGTTTCATAGTTTAAATAATCCTCCTTGTCGGCATTCAATGCTACAATAAGATTGTCATGTGAACACACTTTATTAAAATGCTCCATCTTCACTTTTTTAAAGATATGACTTATGTGTTTATCGTTCCACTGCGAAAAAAAATACTGATTTAATACATGTAATAGACTAGGTAGTATCGGAAACTGGTCATAGAGTACCAGTGGGAAATCCACATCGTGTCTTTGAGAAGGCAAAGAGTACAACTATTATAGCCATAAGCATATTTCACGTCATTTTAAGATACGTAAAAAAAGTTGAATAATTTCGAAGTTTAAAAAAAAATGCGTTTTTTATGAAATGAATATTGAATTAGAACCATCAGCCCTCATCATTAGGAGTATGGGTATGCACAAGAATATATTTAAAAATTTAAATCAAAAGTGTCATTCTATTTTTCTGATATGATTTAGAGATGTAAAAAAAAGTTGAATAATTTCAAAGTCCAAAAAAAAATATTAAAAAAAAATAGTTTGTTTTTTTATGAAAAAAATATTGAATTAGAACCATCAGCCCTCATCATTAGGAGTATAGGTATGCACAAGAATATATTTAAAAATTCAAATCAAAAGTGTCATTCTATTTTTCTGATATGATTTAGAGATAAAAACAAAAATTGAAGAATTTCGAAGTCCAGAAATTTTTTTTTTAAAATAGTTTGTTTTTTTATGATAAAAAATATTGAATTAGAACCATCAGTCCTCATCATTAGGAGTATGGGCATGCACAAGAATATATTTTAAAATTTAAATCAAAAGTGACATTCTATTTTTCTAATATGATTTAGAGATGTAAAAAAAAGTTGAATATTTTCGAAGTCCAAAAAAAAAAATAGTTAAAAAAAAGTTTGTTTTCATGAAGAAAATATTGAATTAGAACCATCGGTGCTCATCAATAGGAGTAAGGGTATGCATAAGAATATATTTTAAAATTTAAAGCAAAAGTGTCATTCTATTTTTCTGATATGATTTAGAGATGTAAAAAAAGTTGAAAAAAATATATCATGTTAAAAAAAATAATAAAAAAAAACTTAAAAAAAAACTTTAAAAATAAAAAAAATAGAGGGGGGGGCCAAAAAGTTGGAGGGAGGGGGCTCTCTTCGAGTTTGGGGATAGGGGACCTTTGGGGGGTTGAGGTCTCTGGTGGTTAGGGTTGCTGGTGCTTATTATCCTTGATGGTTCGTACTCACATACACCTTACTACTTGATTTGCAAGGATTTCTAAGGTTTGTTCTGAATTTCATTATTAATATTTTTTTCTTGCCATCTTCATCTCTCTTAGTATAAACTTTTTAGTATACTATAACGTTAGACTCTATTTTAAACTGACAACACTGTTCAAGCACGACTTGCGTATTATACAGAACACATCGAAGAAGTAAGGCTATCCATTATTAAAATTCTTTTCTTTTCATCTACATCTCTTTTAGTATCAACTTTTAAGTATACTATAACGTTAAACTCTATTTTAAATTGACAACACTGTTCAAACGCCACTTGTGTATTATACAGAACACATCGAAGAAGTAAAGCTAGGTCATGTCACAAGACCATTTTATCATCGTTAACCATTTCCATCGATTGATATTGTTCCAAATTTATAATAAATAAGCTATGAGTTAACATGCTCTTCGGGGTTACCTTAACTGCTAATCAGTTTACCCCTTTTTCTTCATCTTCATACGATCCAATCACTAATTAGAATCATTCACGCTCCTATTATTCAAACATTACTTAACATCGTTCATAGAGGCCAATTCGCACCTGCTAAACCCTTTTTTTTGCAAATAGAGTTTTTTTGGTAAATGATTCAACAGCATATGGCATCAATTCTAGACATGTTGCATTCTTAATCAAACTCGATGAGATGCCTTTAAGCTAGAGTTTATCAAACTCTTTGACAGGTTCTACTCACTCTCTTTGACACTTTGCTTGGAAAGGTACCAAGGAAGTATAGGTGTGAGAGGATACTCACTCTCTTTGAAAAGGTGTAGAGGTCCCGTAGAATAGCATAGGAAGGAACATAATCTAACCAAATAGCACAAGAAGGAACATAATCTTCCCAAAGTATAATGTAGCACCTCTACTGTTATGACGGATTTTGTGGATGTCATGACGTTGGATGTCCTGACGGTTGGATGTCCTGACGCCTTCCCGTAGAAAAAAGATATGCACGAGAAATTTACCCAGGAACGTTTGTAGCCATGGAAAATCAGAAGAAACGACAAAATTACACGAATGACACGATTTAATCATAGTAGTATTAGTGTTAGTTTCCTGAGAATAATGTTTATTAATCTTAATTAATAAACATATTGGGGGATATTGTTTTGTTTTTGTCTATTTATATTGAAATATGCGTTGACAGTTGGAGTTGGCCAAACGAGTCGAAAAGTTCCTTGGCGCTTGTTTTTTATAAATTATGTGTAAATAAAATTAAATAACTGGAAAAAAATCGCAGGAATCACACCGTTGCGCTACGTTGTCACGGAATACTGCGACAAAAAAAAATCTTCCTGTGGAGTAGGGCGCATTGTTGAAACTAAGAGAGGAGAACTGTAAAATATAAAACATTAACAATTTCCCAAATGAACAAGACAAGCATTCATACTTTTTTTCTATACCTATTCTTTTAAATTACTAAAAAAAAATACAAAATAATCATACGGACAGAAGATTACAACTTTGAAAGACTGTTCAGCAAAGATTGTGCGCACAGAGGATTTCAACCTCGACCGTGGTCTTCTATTAGTGTACTTTTCTATATGTACAAGTTTTCTAGAAGATCTTAACCATATAAGGTTTCGCCCACCACTATTAGGCCTATGGAATATTGTAGGAACGAAGGATTGCGCAAAATATATATTGCCCCAAGGAAAATACAACCAGCAAAAAATCGCGGCAGCGTAAGTTCCGACCGTTGAAAATTAAGTAAACGGAAAACTGCACCAATGTGTCAATTTTTTTATAATGGAAATCTCCTTGTGTTTACATTCTTCAGAGGGCTTGGTTTTTTGTTTTAGCAAAACTTCTCCTTAAGTCCATATTTTTCTTCGTTCTTTCTCGGACAACGCCTTCAATCGCTACATGCTTCTGAGTGCTCAATCATTTATAAGGTAAAATCTTCCATGGACACAATTCTCTTAAAAACAACCAGATCCTATCAATCGTTCGAATAAAAAAAGCTGAGGCAAAGATCTTCTTGGAGATCTTTTCATAAATCCTAGTAACACCTATTAAAAATGCGGTTATTGCTGTTGCTAATGCTGTTACGATCACTATTAATAGTAACAAAAGAGGAAGTATGCCGACACAGTGAAATTTTGAAATAGACTAGTTTATATTTAAAGTCTCTTAGTTTCGATCACTTCAGCTGTTTAAACAACTTAAAACGAGTTTAATTTGCTCGTTTGGGTAACAGTCCAGCTTTAGTATCTGCAATGATGGCTATTTTACGTCCCGGAAGCTTCAAGAGGTAATCTCGTTTAGTTGTGAAATTGTTATCTCAATATTTTTTTTTAATTGTAGATAAAGCTATTAAAAAGGCATTTAAGCAGCAAAATAAAGAGACAAAATTACATAATGGTAATAATATTATCACCATTTTATTCTTAAGATCGGTTTCAGTTCAACAAAAAGCTCCTAAGTCTTATATACTTTATCAAGGTCAAGTTTTGAACGGAGAATTTGAGCACCAGACACTAAAACTATTAAACTAAGAGTTTTCGGACCGAGAGTTTCGGACTTAGGTGGGTTTACATGGCAAGGTGTATTTCTGCTTGTTGCAGTGGCCTTGGGCTGCAACGAGTGGGCTCAAGAATTTCTGCCTCCGTCCCTAGTGTCCGTTTGGGAAATCCTAGGTGCACTTCAAAGTGGTGGAAGGGTGGACACTCTCTTAAACTGCTATAAGAGTGCTAACGCAACAGGGTAACCGATGGCCTGGGGAACCGTCGGTCAACAAAATTCCCACGAAACACCATGGAATAATGTTATACCAAAGAAAAACAACCTGTGCTACGGCATCCCTGGCAAGCAACGCATCAAGGGTTCCAACAACCTTGGCAAAAAGTAGGTGAATCAGTACAACATCAATATTGTTGAACATGATGAAGAGGACTTTAAGAATTGCAACCTGGAATCTATGTTCGCTAGAATGTGACGTGACGCAGGCTTTTAGAGCCAAAGAATTCTACCGATACAACCTAGACATCCTGTGCCTCACTGAAACAAGATTAAATGACCATGGTAAAACCACCAGAAATGGCTGACGTATGTCATTTTTATAGATCTGGCTCCAGCTACGGCTCCGGACGTCACGGTTTCGGATTCATCCTCAGTGAGAAGACCAAATCATCAATACTAGACTGGGATCCAGTCTCCAACCAAATAGCAAATATCCGACTGCATGGCCACCCTTTCAACGTGACTGTAGTAGCAGCATATGCACCTAGACGCGATTCCCCTGGCCCCCTGAAAGGCCCCTTCTATGTGAATTTCAGGCGGTCCTTAACAACTGTCCTAACCGAGACCAGATTTTTATTGGGGGGGATTTCAATGCGAGGTTAGGACCCCGTTTTGACCATGCAGAACATGGTAGTATTGAACCACACGGACGTGGAGAACGTTGTGTGAATGGTACAATATTGATTCAGTGTGCAATACATAACAAGCTATCCCTTATGAATACTTTTTTTCCAACACAAAAATGCTCATACGTTCACGTGGAGATCCCGAGATGGCCGCACACTTGCACAACTTGATTATCTAATGATAAGACAAAGATGGTGATCCTCTTTCCTTGCCTTCAGGACATACAGAGGGGCAGATATTGGCTCAAAAAATGCGGCCGACCATTACCTTGTCGTAGCCAAACTACACCAGAAACTGTAAGCCAGGAGAAGAACATGCCCCACGTATAAATAGAATACAAAAAAGCAAGAAATCCCAGCAATTAAGGCAGAGTTTGATTTCGAGCAAAGCAACAGTTTCAAAGCTCTCGCAGTCCTCCAAGATCGGAATGACAATTCGGATGCCGAAAATATAGAGCGGTCTTGGCAAAAAATCAAAGCAACAACACAAGAAGCAGCCTTAAAGATACTCGGAAAACGAGCGAAAAACCACAAGAAGTGGTGCACGGTGAAGACACTTCAGGCACTCTCAGACAAGTCGAAAGATTGCCAAGATCGGGAAGAGTTCAAACGGATTCGAAAGAAAAATCACATACCAGCGAGGAGGGAGAAGAACAGATACTGGGCGAATATTGCAACAGGACTGGAAGAAGCGGCCAGAAGAAATAATGCCCAAAAGCGATACCAGATCCTTAAGCACCTCAAGAGATCACGAAATCTAACTGATGAAAACGTAAAGAGGATGGACGGTACAGTAATAACCGACAGACAAGAAAGAATGAATCCATGGGCAGAACACTTCCGAGACCTCCTAAATAGACCTAACGAGCTCCCCCACCTCCTATACCACCGGACAGTAGACCTGAATCCTCCTAACCGTGAAATCAGTACCCAGTCGACATTTGCCCATCAACGTTTGAAGAAGTAATGAAAGTGGTAAAATCGCTCAAGAGCCATAAAGTGCCAGGAGAAGATGGGCTACCACCAGAGCTCTATAAAGCAAGCCCATCCTTGGTCAACATAATCACGGACCTCCTCAAGAAGACCTGGAAGAGCGAGTACGTCCCCCGTGATTGGAGGGATGCAACTATTATCCCAGTTTTCAAGAAGGGTGACAGGAGTGACGGCAAAAACTATCGAGGCATCTCGCTCATGGAAATTGCCGGAAAGATTTTTACCATCGTCGTCGTAAACAGATTTAGAGCCGAAAGAGAGCGAAGCAATAAGAAGCATTCATTATCCGCTATCGTCAAAAGCAGAAGGCTCTGATGGTTTGGGCACCTTATGCGGCGCCCAAGTGAGTACCTGACCCGTCAGTCACTTGAATTTAAGCCCCTCTCCCACTGGAAGAAACGGCAAGGTGGTCAAACTAAATCTTGGCATACCACAATGAAGAAAGACCTCAAGCCCTTGGGAGGTTTCAGGAAGTACGGACGCAATTGGAATAAATCGTGGTTGGAAATCATCCATCCCCAAACATAAGACCGAAGTTAGTGGTAAAATATAGTCAACCCTATCCTCGATACTAAGTTGGGCTGAACAGCCTGTACCTTGCCACAAGTACAAGTAAGTAAGTACAAGTAATTACAAATCAAATTTCTTAACATGTTCTGTACTCCATCAATGTAGTTCCCTATTAACAACGAAAACTTCAAGCTTCAACAGAAATTTCGTCTGAGGGGGAGGGGAGGGGTGGATTGAAAAGCCAGCAAATACTTAAATAGCCGAAATAAGCCTAAAGCATCAGAAACGGATTTTATATCCATGAAAACTTCGACTGTTTTGTGATCGGTCCATCAATTCATTTTGAGCACTGAAAATTAATTCCAGACTTAATCTGAAGCAAAAATCTAGGCTAAAAATAAAGTGAGCTTTCTGAGGGGGGGGGGGTTCACATATTTGGAAAAATTTTTAGTGAGATACCGAAGACACGTCGAGAGGAAGGGCAGATTTGTCTAAAATCAAGGTTAGTCAGAGAGGCCCCTTGAAAGAACCTAAGTTAAGTAGCGAAGCTAACTGAACGGTAGGTAAAATTGAGCCTCATCAACACAAACCAAAACTCCAAAACAAAAATAGTAATTACGTTCTTATATTCCAGTCAACCTCGGGGGGGGGGGGCTTTGCTTCAGCCAACTCCTGTATAAGGCTCAATATGACACTCTATCCAGTGTCGTGCAAGATAATTTTATTATCTGACCCTGGTGAAATTCTACGTCTGTTGCGAGAACGAAGTCCGTACAGAAAATCTTAATGGGCTATTTTAAGGAAACAGTTCGGCTCCATTTGCTTGAGCCAGTATAGCTTCAGTTTCTTGACGTTGTTGAGTACAGCATCAGTGTATTTCAGTCTTTTCTATATTCGAAGGCCAGATGTTTTTTTCGTCTTGTGTTTTCAAGGTCCATGTTTTTCATCTTTTCATGACAATGGGGGTCATCAGAATGCTCATTAAACACAAATTTAGTTAGTTTGATAGAATATTATTCTTCCATATGTTTGCTCTTCAGAAGCTGGAGCTGGCAATTGAAGACGTCATTTTTATATCAAAGTGTGGCAACTGTTGAAGGGGTTTAGACTTTGAAGCCACAAGAAGTAGTCAACAATTTCATCATGTTGTCGGTCCATAATGATCATATTTCTTTTGTTTTGTTTTCGTTAAGCTTTTCTAGAGTTGTATTCTTCTTTTCTTATTTTCTTCATATGTATTGTTTATTTCAGGTTTGTTTCTTTTTTTTGCTTTTCCTTTTTTTTCCCCGTGGATAAAGTCTTCAAGACTTGAAGCTGAAATGTCAGACTTTTATTATAGTAATATAATAAACTTTTTTTTATTAGTAGCAAACTAGCTTTCATTGAGTGAACACTGGATTATCGTAATAAACATTGGAGTATTAACAAACCTGTATGGCAAGTTTTTCTTTATGAACGGGATATATCTTTGAAGTGCAAACATTAAAATAGGATATCATTGCAAGCTTAGCTGTCTGGCTGAAACTACCCAAGTGTTTAAAGTTTGATGTAAGGAATTAGGCGGTGAATTTAACAATAATCGAGTTAAACAAGAGATTGAAATTCGAGAAATATTAAAAATATTTGAAGAGTGATTTAAATAATTGAATATACCTAAATAACGGCCTCTGGCACTCTTGGACTCGTGATTTTGGCATCTTTGGACTTTGGATTTCTGAGTTCATGCATTGTGTGCTTCAAACTCTGGTTTTCAGCCTTGCCTTAAAATGGCAGAATTTTGGACAGCCGGTACGCTTGTTTTTTGCCCTGTCCTGAATTTTGTTCAGAAATGCCTAGAAGGGGTCTCGCAGATGACGTGATCATATAAAATGCAGTCGAATTATTCTATTTTTCAATTTTGTTAGCTGGCAAAAAGCTTATATCACATAATTGCTTTCCGGGTGAGGTAATTGGAATGCGTGTGGGTTCTAGTGCTTGCTTCAATGTAATAATGGACATTTTGTCTGCCTTTATAAGGTGTGAGGACAAAAAAATTCCCATTCCAGATTTTGTTATTCGTCGCCCTGGTGACGTTCCAGTTATTCCTGCTGACGCTAATACTCTTTTAAATAAGAGTTTTAACCAATGTCTGTTTGAAGTGCGCTCTTTTGCTGAGCAATTTTGTTAACGGGGCATCACATCTGTGCAAACACAAGGCAAACGCGCTGACCCTAATTTTGACCCACAAAAGCTAACTTATGCTGTCGTACTAAAGAATCCCCTAGTGAATTTATCAAACCCAAACCTATGTAAAGTCAAGTTGGACAGTCTTGAAGGACATGAAGGAATTGTGTCTCTATGGTTTGATCCCGCTCGAAAACGTTGGATCGTGAAGACTGGTGACAAGAAATCGGCAGCAGAACTTGCCAAGGCTGCCTGTGAACATATCTTTAACGCTACCGCTAAAGTGAAAGACCGAAATATTTTCGGTATCGTCCGTGGACTCCCTGAAAACATTACAAAATATGAACTGGTATCTCTTATTTCCGAAATAGTTGATGCCTCGAAAATCACGACCTCAAGAATTTTCCGTCTTGAATTTCTTAATAAAACTGCTCATGTTAGGTCCAGGACTCTTGGTTTCTATAATGGTTATGATCTCTACCGCATAAAAACCTATCAGTCCCTGCCAAGAAGATGCTTCCCATGTCAATCTCTTGATAACTGTGTTGACGATTGTAAGCTTCTCGCTGTGTTGACGATTGTAAGCTTCTCGCTACCAGCACAAAATGTTCTCGTTGTGCTGGGTCACACAGCAATTCGAAAGTTATACCATGCACTGCACCACCAAAATGTATAAACTGCAAAGGTGACCATGTTTCGTAATGCCTGAGATGCTCAGTTCTCAAAGCAGCCCTGTCCAAGAACCCAAAATGAGCAACCAATTATTGAAGTTTGCATCAATAAATATAAATGGTATCAAAGACAAGGATCAGCAAATAAATGAATTACTAGAAAATGATGTGGTTTTTATGTAAGAACATTTTCTAACAAAAGTAAATTTGCCAAGTCTCTTCTTTGGCTATTAGCAAGTGATTTCAATACAGACCCTCTTGTGAATTCTGACGGAGCATCGCTGCTTTTAAATACTCTACCAAAAGGATATTATATAGCTACCAAGGACTTCCCTTACACTTATGTCCTTAACAAAGATTTTGGAGTTTCTAACTTTGACCATGTGATAGTATCTTGCGATTCAATTATACTTTCAGATATTCATAATGACGCTGACAAAATCGGTGACGATCATCTACCCCTCACTTTTAATTTATCTGTTCCCTGTCTCTCTGATACTACTAATTGTCCAGCAGAACGCAGTGACGAGTGGGACGGTTGAGACATAATTGGAACCGTTGTGATCCAGTATTATTTATCTCTAGACTCTGTGCGCAACTTTCCTTGATCAAAATGCTTTACCATCTTCTCCAGTGTTCTGTCCCTAGCCTCAAAGCGAAGTTAGATCTGAATTTTTATTATACAGAAATTGTGTTCTGTTTAAAATCCGTGACTAAAACGGCTGTCCTAGTTGAGCGTGTACGCATTGGTACGAGGAAACCTTATTGGTCTATAAATGATGATGTTATTGCTGCAAAGAAAAGAGCTAGGTTCTGGCTCCGTATGTTGTACGCATGTGAACGCCCCCAAGCGGGAACAGTGTTTCGTCTAAAGCAGAAAACAAATAAGGAATGTAAACTTGCTCTGAGGAACGCTAACTGGTTGGGATGCTCCCACAGATCAAAAATAATGGAGCAGAGTTATTAAGGGGAGTGATTGTGAACCTAAAGCGCAGTCTTCACTTGATACTAGGGACTTCATGTCACATTATAAAAAAATGTTTTTTTTTCCAGATGTGCCAAATCCTTGCATCAGTTATATTATAATTTATTGAGTGCATTTTTTTCGCATAATTCTTGGTTTCCGTAAAACCATGGGTTGTAGCCAGGCACATTTTCTTTTAAGCAAAATCATGAAACATATATGAACCACCAGTCTCTATTTATTTTATAGGTTCATATTAGTGGTGCATTTGATAAGGTTGTACATTCGCAGGCATTATATTCTCTATTAAGGACTGGTGTCAATCCAGTTGTAAAATTACTAGGGTATTGGTATAGTCTTGTAAATGTCCGTATTAAATGGAATAATGATGTTTCAAATCCGATTTCTCTCCGACGGGGAATGTGACAGGGAGGGATGCTTTCACCTTATATTTTTATATGTGTTTTAGAAGGTTGTCTTTGTAGTCTTTCGCCAAGTTAATTTTTATAAAGATTTAGGTATTAGTCATATTGCTTATGCAAATGATGTCCTTCTAGTTAGTCGTACACGCCAAGGTCTGAGCAATAATCTTAAAACGCTGTCTTCAAAATTGAGTCAGATAGGTCTGTCTATTAATAACTCTAAGTGGGAATTTATGTGTTTTAATAATAATAACCTGAAAGCTTATGTCTGGGCCGAAAAACGCGCCCTAGATTACAAAAGCAAACTCTTTGAGCAGCTTATTTGAGGTCAAACAAATCGCAACAAAGTAAAATATAAGCGAGCTTTGGATGTAAATTCAGAGATAACAACCATTATTTAGTCAATGATTGAGACGATAAAGTAGAAAAAATAAACAAACAAAAAATTCAGAGGGCATAAAATATGTTCCGAGGGAACAGCTGGTGGTAGCTAAAACTCATGAGGGAAATGCTGCAGAACAAAGAAAAGAGTACTTTCAAATAGACTAAATATAGTGCCTTCCTGTGGCTTCTCAGTTAGCCTTTTTTCACAAAAGATTTAGTTATTTCTTCTGACCTTGCATTTACGCTTAAAATTGCACTTTTAATGTAGGCCAAAACAAAGCAAAGCTAAAATCAAGCTAAGTGACAATTATTCTTTCATTATTAAATTCATTATTTTTTATTCATTCTTCGAACTTGAAAGGTTTGCATCCTTCGCATAGAAAGGATAAAGATCCTTTAGAGCAGTGATTTCCAACAGAACTTGAGATGCGTCCCACTTAGAGATTTCTAAAATCCAGATGTCCCCTCGTGGTATTTCAATTTTGCTATTCAAAATTGTATGTATATTCACCTGAAGCAATCTTGAAAGGGTAATAACTTGGTGTCTCTTTTGGGTCATTCTTTAGGCATATTGTATAGGCTACTAATGAAAAATATTGCCTGAATGCAACGACTTTGAGGCAATGCGTAACGGCATTATAATATTGCCATGTATCCTTTTTACAATTTAAATGCATTTGAATGGGATGTCCTGGGGGTTTGTTTGGGGGGGGATGAGGAGATGAGGATTCTCCAATAACGTGGAGAAAAAAATACATACATATATACCATGCCCCTTGACTATCCGCATAGGGACCCCTCTCCCCCTCCCCCCCCCCAGTAAAAATGCTGGAGATTCATTCTTGGCGATGCCATTTGAATTTTTCTTTCAAATTAAGGCTCAATGTACAGTCAGCCGAAGATTTCACGTTCTGCCCATGACCAATCAAAATATTGTCATGCCCCACCGGTGGGGCCTGTGTCCCACATAGGGAATCTTGGCTATAGAGCCATTGCTGGTGCATAGGGCCTCGAATTAACATTCACATACCCATCATACCTTCGCATGCCAATCATGAAAAAAAAAGTAAATTGTATTTTCCTACCAGAATTTATACTACGGACAGGACTTGACACTAAATTATTTTGGCTAGATGGGGCTTGAGCAGGTAGCTGAAGTCGAGAAATACAGTCAGTAACTCTACCAGGAATATCAATTGATGGCAACTCCACTTTGGCTGTCGACATCTAGAAAATAAAAATATAGTTTTAATTAGGCTATTACGTGCAACCTTAACGGTATAAGAAACTTTTCAAATAAATGTATTGTTAACATTTGAAACACAAAAACAATGGGCAATAATTCTAATATCCTAAGGTAACGTCAAATAGATAGGAGAATATGTGCTACACAATAGTACAAAACGTTTTTCAATGAAAAAGCAAAGGAAAATTTTGGGTACCATAAAAAGGGAAGTGTAAAATTAAAATATTAAAGAATTTCTCTTAATTTTGGCCTCTAATACCGCTTTTAGAAACGTCAGAGTCCACGAATTTTATATCCTTAAATTCATCCAATAATATATACAGACAAAGGAAAAGTTTAATAGCCTACTTCATTGTCCAGTTAGTGAATTTTTGGTTATGTAGGCCTATTAAATGAGAAAAAGATTTTCATCAAGAGGTAAAGAATGATATTCAACATAAAATGACCAGAAATCAACTGATGCATTAAGCTAAACTTAAAAACCAAAGAAAAATACCATGAACGAGGAAATAAAGTGTCAACGGTGCCGTGGCCTTATAAAGTGGTACACCAAATTTGACCCGTCGGTCTTCATTGCCTAGAAACAAATGCGACAATTTCTGTCAGGTTGGACTCGAACTCCTAAGAGACGAAGCAAAAGTTGTAGCAGCTAATCCATACAAATTAAATTGATATGCATTGATCTCTTCCCTCATTTGGATGGAAAAGTCTTGGCTGCTAATCCATACAAATGTTTATTTGATGTCCTTTGAGATTTGCCCACGTTATAATCTAGCAAGGATAACCCAATTGTATCTGTTGGACAGTTTTTATTGAATGAATTATGCCGGCCTGCTTAGTAATTAGGTTGACGAATAAAGATTTTATCTCTGTACTCACTCTCCCTTCTCCACCCAAGCCCTACAGAGATCAGATCATACGCATATCATAAAACGCACGACTGAGAGCTTAAGTGATGGGTACACACAGCTGATTTCGGAAAGTGATTTCCAAATCAGCGCCGATTTTAAAAGAAATTGGCGTCGATGTGAGCTTGAAAAATTTTCTACTTTTCAGCAGCGATTTACAAAATCGGTGCCGATTTTCATCGTGATCATCACAAAAAAGGGATACAAATAAATAGAAAATAAATAGTCAGCCAGAGATGTCTGTGGTGAAAGACCCCGCTACTGATCTGAGAACTAAACTGAGAACTATGCTGAGATGAATCATGGAACTATTAATAAACTCCAGTTGACTATTTATGTCTATGATTTTTAGTTTTGAAATGTCGGGCAATAAATTTTTCTTTCAATAAATTTTTCTTACCGCTACCGTTTGTCCACTGAGCTGCTGAAATCGGTTCCCGAAATCAGCTACATGTGCCCAGACCTTTAGCTCTTATTTTCCACTAAGTTTGATTAAGTGTGACGTCTACTCCTGGTACGAGAGCTTCTCATGTTCGAACGTCTTCACAGATGCCAAATCGATCCCCTCGTAAAGACAGCTAATGATTTTACAGATCTTATCTAGTAACGTAACTCTGGAACTGATCATTCAGAGATTTCATCCGAAATTTGTCGTCTCTCCCTTTCCTAAAATGCTAGGTAGTTTCTAAGTAAATTGGTTCAGCTAAAAACTGACCTATGAGCAAAACTGGATATACAGTACAACTGGGCAAACTAATATTTATTGGTACAGGTTTGATGGAACCAAGAGTGGGATTACGCAATTATGTTTTCTTGCCAGCCCATGTTTTCATTTTCTGTTTTGTTCTATTCTTACCAAAACTTTCCCATGAAAAGCTATGTGTTAGAGAGAACACCGTATTCAATGTTATGACAACTATGCTCTAGCAGATATGTTGAAGAAGAGGCATAGTTTTGAAGGCGCGCATTAATGCACTTCGTTTCTATGTCTTTCATTCTTTTTCATCGGTTATTTTGTTAAATGTACTACGCGGCTTTTCGCATTCTCTTTGCTCGGAAATGAAAATGAGAAGCTTGAAAGTCTTAGGTTTTCCGGGCTAGTGCTCTTTTTAATAGTAGAAAGTGATTTGAGGGTAACTAACCCCCCTCTCACGCCCACCTTTTCCCCAAACACATCTAATCGAAAGTTTTAGATAGCCATTTTATTCAAAGCAGTTGAAAGTTTTGGAAATTAGGTCTTTAAGGATGACAACCCACCCAACCACCCACCAACCCCCCCCCACAACCCTCAGGGCAAGGGTTGTAAATTATGCTCTGGGAGCATGTAAGGTTTTTACAGAAAGCGATGTTGTAAAAACATCAAAAAGGGCTCATTCAATTGAAAATTGAAGTGCCCTTTTAATAGTCGAAAGTGACATTAGGGCAACTAACCCCCCTCTCACGCCCACCAGTTCCCCTAACATATCCAATAAAATTTTTTAGATATCCATTTTGTTCAACGTAGTCGAAAGTTCTGGAAATTAGGTCTTTTAGGATGATAACCCCCTCAGAGCCCTCAGTGCTAGGGTTGTAAGTTATGCCCTGGGGGAATATAAGGTTTATATAGAAAGTTCTTAATATAAAGTATGTCAATATGAAAGTATGTCAATATAAAACGAACAGAAATTAATTAAAAAAACTTTTTCCACAAAACAATTTTTCAAAGAAAAGTAATGAACTCCATTAAACAAAAATGAGCAAAAATAAAATCAACTAATCTGCCAAGCATGAAACTACCACAAATCAGCATCGATAAATAAATGAAACCCAAAACGAACAGAAATTACAACAAATAACCGAGTCGAACTCAAAACGAGCAGAAATTAACATAAGTTGGGTGCAAAACCCCTATGTCTTCCCATGGCCAGAACAAAATTTGCACTTTACTGAAAAAAATATAAATGTTTTTACTTATATAACTTTAATTAATCAAAAAATATTAACATTTTGATTGCTAAATATCAGTATATGTATATTAAACTGACAATGCACATTCATTTGTATTCCTGGTTAAAAAATATATAGTTGTTTTTTTCCTGGTTAAAAATATTAGTTGTATATATGATTAAAATATGATTAAAATATATGATTTGATTCAGAAAAGAGCGATCTATCGTTTGGTGAGATAAAAATTATAGGCCGAAAATATTTCGTGTAAAACGCCACTATTCAGAAAATTTTCTTTTTTGAGGGGGAAATTTTCTTGTTCAAACGCTTATATATTCTTGCAGATTCAGTTTTCGATTTTGTTTTTATTAACAGCGTGTAAAGGACATTCTGACGTTTCAAATGATATGCAGTATGGTTCGTTTTCATTTTTTTTTAACAGCTAAAAAAATAAAAAAAACCTTGCTCATTGTAGGCTAATTTCTGAAAGCTATGACGTTATTTAGAAAAAACAAATAGTTGATCAAGAATTAAGATTTTTTTGGAAAAGAGGCACATAGTTTGACTCGTAATGATGATCAGAATTCAAATAAATCATACAAAAATATACTTATGCACGCAAAAATTTCAGAAAAATCGAAAAACTTAAGAAAAAGTATATTAAAAAACCTTGTTTTCAAAATTGAATAGGGGTTAACTAAAAACATAAAGGTTATGGAGAAAAAACTAAAAATACTACGTGAAAGTACTCGTTCTTAGAATTCAGAATATGTCAAGTTTATAAAGTTGTCAGCTTATTTTACCGTGTAAGAAAAAAAATAATCAAGAGCAGTATGACGTCGTTATGACCAAATTTGACTTTATAGGCTAAAATGACCATGTTCTACACGCGTGCGAACTTGTGCACCCCGATATTCGTTATCAGCGCCTCTGATTACCCTAGAATCCACCCTCAAACCAACTGCGGCTGATGTGAGCCACCCCCTCCTTTTTTTGAACGATAGCTTTGGATCACTGACTATCATAGCAGCCTTGAAATAAAATAATTTTTTTTTTTGTAAAAAAAAACTTATTTTTAATACATAAAAACATCTCGCATCAAATAAATTGAGTTAGCACGTAGAACAAATGGAAAAATCGGGCAATAGCCGCTTTGCATCGGGTATGGGTTTCCGTGAAAGCTTTTTCCTTCTAAGAAAGGTTACAAGTATCAATTTTATAAGGATTTAAGAAATTTAACTTTTTTTTGCTTCAGACTTAGCAATGAGAATCCATTTGCATTAGAAAGGATATTCCAAAAAGTGACGGTTTCTTATAAGCCTGAAATTCAGAAAGCGTAATGATTTTGGATCAGCATTAAATAAAAATCTTTTACAAATGTATAAAACAAAGATCAAACTTGAAACAACGTTGTATATTAGCAACATTTTGAACTTTAAGCCATTAGAGGTGATCCTTCCACTAAACTTAGGGCGCACAAAACTTCACTTTTTTTTTATTTTGGACCCAAAAGATTGAGTTTTTTAGACACCCTATTATTTCTGATTTAACTTTCAAAAGCTTTATATTTAATTTTTAATGATCCCAAAACACGGACAATTTTATATATATATAAAAAAATCTGAGAGTCATTACACCCCGAAATGAGTATCAGCTTTTATTTTAAGCTGAGTTAAGTAGGGAAGGGTAGTTAAAAAGCACCAAAAGTTAAAACTTCAGTCTGAGCTAAGCCATGTCTTAATCCTTCCATAAGTTAAACCCGAATTTCCGACTAAGTAAAGGCAGGAGGACTGTTTTTTTTTTCATGGAATGTGTCATATTTACAGAAGGCTTAAATTATTTCATTTTTATGGCATTAGATATTTTTGCTTTACTTAATGAACCCCCCCCCTCCAACAAAAAGCAAAGGAGAATGAAAAGAGTACAATTTTCAATATGAACTTTTCTTCATTTTTTGCTTTATGCAGTTTATCAACTTGGCCTTTTAGCTATTTATCCATAGCTAATTTAATTTTGAGCAGTGAAAAATAAAAAAAAATTGCCATGCCACCCTCTCACTTCATACCATCTCGGTTAAATACTTTTAATTTTTTCACATTTATCTTTCCCGTGGTAGTTCTTCAACAGCCCAGTTATTCATCCAAAACTTTCTCATAAACGAATTACTTAACTTTTCACCTCTGAAGAACCTTGCTTTTCCTCCTAATCAAGGAGGCAAACTTGTGCCTCTATATTGTGCCTCTATAAAGAGGCGACCCACCACAATGTTAAGCGATTTCCGGTCCTAGCGGTCGTAGGGAGACAGCGGTAATCGCATTTTGTAGCCCAAGCTCAAATTAAGAAACGTGCAAAATTTCACCCCCCTCCGACTTTATCTTCATGGGTAAAAGTGGGCCGGAAGTTTCAACCCTCCGACCACAGCCCCCCTTTAACGTTGTCCGATTGGGTTGAAATTTAGAGATTAAGCTTTCCTAGGGCCCGGGAGCTTATCCTCGAAATTTCAGCTCAATCCGATCACTCCTTCCCTGGTTTCCAAAAACCAAATATAGCAACTTAAAGTAAAAAATTTTTTTTTTATCCACGCCTACAGGCCACAGTTGGCAACTGATCCGGGTGAATGAGGACTCATTCGAAGCAGAATTCGACCTGTTAGGGCCTTTTGATATTTTCAGACCGAAAAAATTATCTCCCGAATTTACATTTACGAAAAACCTCGTTTTCCTATAAGAGCTCAAGTTAATTTTTCCCACCACAGCCCCCCTTTAACGTTGTCTGATCGGGCTGAAATTTAGAGGATAAGCTTTCCTGGGGCCTGGGAGCTTATCCTCGAAATTTCAGCTCAATCTGATCACTCATTCCCTGTTTTCCAAGCACCAAATATCAAGTTTTGTGGGGATTTACTTGCGTCAAAAATAGATTCCACTTACTAAAAAACAATTCTAATTGTGTCTCTTTAGTACAGCGGTCGATACTCCTGACTGTCAGGCGGAAGACCCGGGTTCGATTCCCCGTCAGAGGAATTTTTTTATATACTGAATTTAAAGTTTAAAAAAGAAACTCAGTTTCTTTTTTAAATTATCTGAAAAAAATTAAGTTTTCTAAAGAGTTAAAGAGGCTGAGTTACAAGGTCGACCCTTAAAACACTCTGTCGAGAAAGAAAAGAATAATACACAATCATCTAACAGTTAGTCAAGCAATAATAAGTAATAAACTGTACAAAAGCGTGCAGAAATTATTTGAAAAAAACTACGTTTTTTAAAGAATTAAAGAGGCTGAGTCACAAGTTCGAACCTTAGAACGTACAGGGATTAGAAGGTACAGTTGGGGGGCTGCCACCCCCCCCCCAACCCCCCGCTTTCGCAGCCTTTAAATTAAAAAAAAAATTTTAACTGAAAGTAAGGAGCGACATTAAAACTTAAAACGAACAGAAATTATTCCGTATATGAAAGGGGCTGTGCCCTCCTCAACGCCTCGCTCTTTACGCTAAAGTTTGACTTTCTCACAACTCTTTTTTTTAAACAATAAAAACTTTAGCGTAAAGAGTGAGGCGTTGAGGAGGGCACAGCCCCTTTCGTATACGAAATAATTTCTGTTCATTTTAATTTTTATTGTCTCTCCTTACTTTCAGTTTAAATTTTTTTTTTTTTTTTAATGTACCTTCTAATCCCTGTACGTTTTAAGGTTCGAACTTGTGACTCAGCCTCTTTAACTCTTTAGAAAACGTAGTTTTTTTCAAATAATATGTTAAGCATTCATACAGGTAGTTTGGCAATCAAATCTTTCATTAATAGTGTATTGAGAAACTTCTCATCTCTATAGAAGGGATCAAACTTGAGGAATCTCAAGATCATTGACCTTTAGAAACATCCAAGAGAACAAGGACATTAAGCTTGGAAGTAATACAAAATAATGTTTGATCTTTGAGGAAAAACAATTTCAGGATAAGCAGAGTATTGATCAGAAATATAACTTTGTACAGGGGTGAATCTCCAGCATTTTTATTCGGGGAAGGGGGATAAGAGGGCCCATATCCAGATAGTCAGGGGTCATGAGATATATAATAAATTATTTCCACATTATTGGGGGGTATATGCCCCCCTTGCCCCCCCCCCTCAAACGATGCTCCTGAATTTATATCAATTGATAATATTTCTCTATTTGATTAAATATTTTGATATCTAAGATAAAACACTCATATTATGGAAATTATTTCAAAATATTCACAGCGGTAAAACAAAAGTACAAAAACCTGTCTATAGCGGATCGCGTGTAAAATGGAAAACCTGGCACAAGGGGAAAAATTGGGTGGTCCCTTCAGAAAAGCTTTAAATGTCTTTATGTATATCGAATGCTTGTCTAACGCGGAAACGGGGAAATTAAATTAACGTTTTTGGCTGCGTAATGCGGAAAAGCCTTCGATAAACCAAAGGTGCGCAAAAATAATTCTCATGAATAGGTCCTTCTTCGAACAAAAACACTGACTTCCAGCATGGTCAGCGTATTGTTCAGTTTTGTTCGGAGAACTACGGGGGACAGTGTCATAACGCAATATTTTTGGAGAAAAAAGAATATTCTAGAAGATTCTTAAGTCTCCATATGCATATTGTAACACTTTTGTAAATGCAGGCATTTATATTCATCTAATACATCATTATAAGTGAGCAATAATTGTGTATGTATTTATTAATTTTTTTTCGATAACAGCACCAAATTCTTTCAGAAAAATTGGCATCCTGTGATGTTCTGGCCTATAAAAACGATCTAGCTAGATAGGTAAGAAGTTTGAGAAAATTTGTCAAGAGCCTTAATTTTGAAAAAAAAAGTTATGTGAGTGACGTCATTTTTATATAGCCTACATCAGTATTGCAATGTTGTTGTCACACTTGTCACACTTATGTGGAAAAATTAAAGGTTTTCATGCATGGAAAAGTTTACAGTAAATTGCTTAAAGAGCAAAAAAGTGGTAATTGCAAAATTACTACTACTACTAACAACTCACCGTAGCACCAAGCTGCCTGAGGCCAACACAGCTAAGCACGCTCCTCCTCCATCCCAATCTATTCAGAGCCTCCATTTTTACATCCTCCCATGAAGTTCCCATTTCCTTTAAATCTTTCTTTATGACATACTCCCACCCCAGACGAGGACGACCTGCTTTCCGTTTAGCCCTAGAGGGTTGGCCGAAAAGAACAACCTTCGGCAATCTGCCATCTTTCATCCGCACAACGTGCCCTAGCCACCTCAACCTTTCTTTCATTATAGCCCTAATAGCCCTAGAGAGCGGTATTGAACCACATTTTTCGCACAGCCTATTGTTTGAAATACGGTCAGTCAGACGGGTACCCAGAACAATCCTTAAGCAATTTTTCTGGAAAACATATAGCAAATCTTCATCCGCTTTTCGAAGTGTCCATGCTTCAGAGCCAAATTTGACCACTGTCATCACTGTACCTTCTAATATTCTAATTTTGGGTCGCAGACTAACCTTCCTATTCTTCCAAACTTTTTTTTTAACTGTGAAAAAAACACCCTGAGCCTTTGCTATTCTACTTTTAACATCTTCACTGCTCCCACTATCTTTACTAATAATACTACCAAGGTAAGTGAAGCTTACCTTTCTATTACCGAATGTCACCTTTTCATCTTCACTTATTCCTAGCCTTAGTGACTTAGCCTTCTTAACATTAATTTTCAAACCTATTCTAGCAAACTGAACTCGCAAAACCTCTAAAAGTTCATTCATTTTGCTCACACTTTCATTTAGGATGCTTAAATCATCAGCATAATCTAAGTCCAGGAGACTTTTTCCTCCCCATTTGATTCCGTAGTCTTCCATTGCCTTTGCTGTGTTCCTTAAGACATAGTCCATCCAAATAATCCATATCAAGGGGGATAGAACACAACCCGGCTTAACTCCTGATTTAATACAAAACCAGCTCCTAACCTCATAACCTACCTTAATCGCAGCAGTGTTATTCTTGTACATAGTAGCAATCACTTTAATGTATTTGTCTGGTATACCATACAAGGATAAAACCTTTACTAGAATTCTTCTATTAACAGAATCAAACGCTTGCTCATAATCAATAAAACTGAGAGCTAAAGGTGTTTGATAACTAAGGCACTTCTCAATTATTAATCTAAGAGCGAAAATTTGGCCGACACATCCTCTACCCTTCCTAAAGCCACACTGTTTTTCTCTTAAAACTTTGGCTACTGCATCTCTCAGTCTAAAAAGTATCATATTAATGAGTACTTTGCTACCTACAGAGACCAGACTATTGCCTCGATAATTACCACACTCACTTTTACCATATTTATATAAATTTTGACAAGGGATTACAACAATTCAAAAACCTTAAAAAAGAAAACCAAAAGTTTGAAGCTTAGTAGAAATCATTGTAAGAAATCAGACTTCATTCAATAATCAAAAGTCTTTTAAAAGACGCCATATGGAAAGATGTTGAATTGCGCAAAGAGAAAAAAAACTGGTAATTGCAAAAATATTTGTATATATTTTAACAAGGGACTAAAACAATTCAAAAACCTTAAAAATGAAAACCAAAAGTTTGAAGCTTAGTGGAAATCGTTGATAGTAATTGGACTTGTTTGAGTAATCAAATATCTTTGAAAACAGTATGAAAATACATTAAATTGCTTAAAGTGCAAAAAACGGGTAATTGCAAAAATATTTGTGTATAATTTAACAAGGAATTAAAACAAACCAAAAGTGAAGTCAAAACGTGCCAAAGTTGAAAATGATAGTTATGATAGTTGGGCTGGGATTCTGACATGGATAAGGTAATCAATGCTCACCATTCCTTTGTAAAAAAAAAAAAATCAAGCTTCGGTGATATGCATTCTATAATGACAAAAGACAAGCCAGGGCAAAAGTCCACGTTTAACATTTTATGAAAGGTTCAAGCGAAGAAATAGCTATGAATAGCGACATTAGAGTTTATAAGGACGTTAGCCAAGAACCTGATACTGCATCAGCCTCTAATAGAAAAACAAAAGATCGGCGTTATGTTTCTCCTAATGACAAAGGACTAGCCAAGGTAAAAACTAAAGGTAAAAAAACACTTAATTTTACCAAAGCGTAATTCTAACTTATTAGAATATTTAATGGCGTAACTGATGAAAATGAAGCACATCTAAATATTATTAAAAAAGTAGAGAAAGTAAAAATCGCAATAGCTAAAGAAAAAGGCATGGAACAAGCGACGGCCTAATATGCGGTTGGAAACCGGAAAATATGTATTTGATATCTGTAATGCCTTAGGAAACTAAATGAGAGGATGTATGGATCTAAATTGCTAAAGCAAAAGGCATGGGAAAAAAATTCTGAGGTAGGCTAAAGAAGTAGTGTGCTATCTATAGATTTGGAATATACATTGGAATATACATTTGGAACATACATTTGGAATATACATCGTACAAAGCCACCAGAACACGTTATATTCAGGACTATAATGATATACATATACAACATAGAACTTACAGCCTAAAGGTATAAACCATGCCAATAGATACTGATTGTACATAATTTATTCATGATCAGCACTTGCATGATACCATAGCTGTGAGGACCTAGCAACCATTCCATAGCAACCAGATTCAATATGAGGAGTGATTTTCAATGTAATTCATATTAGTAAGAGAATAGAATTTAGAGAGAGAACAGTTTCCTTATGCTCATTTATTTGAAAAGGTATTTCGCAAAGATGAGACACTAACCGGTTTTCATGGTCTTTATACCAGTCAATATTAGCTTCGGCTCGATGGGAAACTAGATTGTAGCTATATTTCAATAAAATATTCAGTTGGTATTTTGGTTAGGTTAGGTTAGTTTACGTACGTATTTAATATAATGTGATCTGGGTGGCCCCCCTTCCATAATTCTTTGTGGTAGTTTTCATAATTTGGTTGATAAAGTATTATATTTTCATAACATTTTGTTTTATTTCATTAGCATTAACCAAACTTCGTTTCTCGACAGAACTTGAGAGTGATGGATATAAGACACGAGTACCACTATATTTTACATAATTACATAACTTAGTAGCTTATGTTCCAAACTTTAAGTATAATTTTCTAAATAGACAAGGATACACAATCATAGAATATGAGCCTGGGGCAAAAGATAGAGAGCATAAACCTTTCTGGGGTAATTCTGATCTTCTATTCAATGTACCGTGCATATATGACGTTAAACCACAGCCTATGTACATAAAATCATGGAACCTAAACCTTTAATTTTCAGAACATTTGTAAATGATGTTCAATGTACCCTGGAACATGCGATAATGTACACCCATGTTCATCCCGAATACTGTTCTGCATGTCAATGTTCCAATGCTCTGCTATTCGTGCGACCGTTGAAAACATTCCTTTTGTTTGAATTATACTTGTTAGAATCTGAAAACGGAGGTTACACAAGATTTAAAAACTTTTTCGCATATCGACTTTCCAAAACCCAAATCTTGTAGAAGCATTCGTATCATTATCGGTCTTTCCAGTAACTTGTTACAGTTTCCCACGGGGAAGATTCCTATTCTATTGATCGAGAGAGCGAAGAAATATCGTTTGATTTCCTTTTCTCAGCAGTGTGTGGGTGGGAACAGAGACATGAGAATCTGCAAGGATCTATTACGGTCATACTAAGGAAATGATAAATAATGTTTAACGACGGAATTCATGAAGACCAGCATCGAGGTATAAACTGATTGAATAAGAAAGATACGAATGAAAGCAAAGAGTGAAATTAAAACTTACAGAACGGAAATTATTCTGTATATGAGAGGGGCTGCCCATTCCTGAAGCCCCAACTCTTTACGCTAAACTTCATAGTGCTGGAATAAAAGAATCTATGGGTACAATAGGTATGCAACTGGCTGCCTTTTAAAATCATTGAACTGCAAATGGGGGTGTTTGAAGCAAATAAACGTCAAGAAGCTCTTCCATTCTTGAGATATTGTGAAAAATATTTCCGTTCCAATTGACCTTGCGCTTACGCAGTTGTTCTTCAAACATTGGCGACAAAAAGTTAAACTTTACTGTAAAAAGCGAGGGGTTGAGGAGGGGACAGTCCACTCGTATGTAGAATGATTTCAATATTCAACTGAATATACATTCAATTAAAATAGAGCCCCTCCCATATATAGTTTGAAAACATAGTTCTGAAACATTTTTTGGGGGCTTAGATATCCCCCCTACGAGAATCTATTGGCCAACAGCCTAATAGATAAAATTATAACTATTTCTATACTCTTTAGCCGTTAGTTTTATAGGATAAACAATCTGTAATCACAGTTCACATTAGTGGAGTACATTTATGTTTAAGGGGCGAATGGTATGGTGCATCCCAGCATGACCAGTGTTGCAAACACGGTCAGTTCCTAAAGTGCTATAACTGCCCAAAGTTGCGCGCTACACAGAAATTTTCGGTGCTACAGTGAAAAAAAGTTTTGCTTTGGTCGGTAATCCGGAGCATCGCCTCTGAGACTGGGAGCTATATATATATATATATATATATATATATATATATAATATATATATATATATATATATAATATATATATATATATATATATATATATATATATATATATATATATATATATATATATATATCCTGGTATTTGTTTAGAATCCAGTAAATACGCGAGAAAGACCGCATCAAAATCTCACAGGTGCTATATTAAAGACAGGTTTTCACTGCCTAGTGAGGTATTGCTCACTCCGTGACAAAGATTAAAACTTTAGTTTTTTGGGGTTGAAGGGGTGAAAAAAGGTACCTATGTTAGGTTATGTTACGTATTTAATATATGCTATGCTTTACCCCAACCTCTCCCCCTAATATGCAAATATATATCCCAAATTTGTTTCAAAACTATTATATTTTTATCATACATTATTTTATTTCATTAGCATTAACAAAACTTCACTTATCGCGTGTTTACTGGATACTAAACAATTACCTACACCCTTTTAGTAGTTCTCAGGATATCTGCTAGATACCATTTTGGCCCTATTCGGGCCAAAATGGTTTTTGCATGGTCTCGCTTGTTACTTAAAAAGGCACTGGATCTTTAAATTGTTACTCAAATGGAACCCTCTGTTGATTGTCTAGTAGAACGGACTATGGATGGTCATATGCGAGACTATCCTTCTCTGGAAAAGTAAGCAAATTTATATTTTGCCGATAATTTCTTTAGGATTATCATTTAGAAGGGAGTTTAATCCCTATTCCTATAATTACGCAAAATTTGATATGCTAGTAGCTTTTGACAGGCAACTTAAAAATCAACACATTTAGCACATTCAAAACCAGCATAATTAATAGATTTGTAGCTTTATATATTTTAATAAAACTTCATTTTTTAGAGTTTCCCTTCCATTGACAAGGGTTACTCTTGCAGTTTTTTACTACGAACTCTTAGATCCAAGGCTCTCTTGAATGCAAGAACTAATTCCTCTCTTAATCCAAACTTTTTACATTCAAGTTTAGCATTCGCATAACAATGCTTTGAGAATTATAATCACCCCTGAAAATGTGCACTACTCAAAATATTTTGTTAACGATAGAGGAGGGGGTAGAAATCAAAAATGAATTACAGGGTCATAATTACCACGATTTTCAAGGTGAGTTCATTGAACAAACACGACTTGTTTTTATTGGGATGTCAACCGTGAACACTATCAGGGCGCCAGGAGGTCAATGACCCCTGGGAAGACAACAAGACATTAAAAATATATATATAGATAGAAAAGATATAGAAAAATGGATATTAAAACGAAAATAGGAAATATTTCCGCTTAAAACTTGTTAAAACAAAGCTCATGGTAGCACTATCTTATGTCTGTTCAAGTGTGCCTTCTTCCAATTTTCTAGGGTCATTGGTTTGAAACGGTTACCCTGGCAAAATACTAAAAACAAATAGACACACGTCTGTGATCATTGTTTTGGGAAAAAAATAAATAGTTTCGCATTTTTATATATAGAAACTTGAAACCTCTGCAATATGGTTCTTATGCTAATTAATATGCTTATACGTCCGTATAATTATTCGTTGATATGCTAAGTTTGATTAATTTTCATCAAGATCATTCAAGATCCTCCCTGTTCTCACAATATGGTAGAAACGTCACTTTGCTGTGGCACAATTTTTTTTGTAGTTGCAAACGGCATAAGAGCTTTTAATTTTCGCTTCAATGGGCCTCCTCATCATTTTCTAGGACCGTGGCTTCGATACAATTACCCCTGAGAAAAACAAAATAAAAACAAACAAGTAAATATGTATCAGTGATCATTATTCTCTGAAAAATGCAAAAATTCGCATAAACTCTGCATGAATGCTTAATTCGGTGGTACAATTTTCGCCAAGTTTACACGTCCTTTAGAGGGTGTTTTATTCCTTTTTCGAAAATCAGGCATATCTTCTTGGGCTCGTTACTTTCGGCGAGGGACTTTAAATTTAAGGAAACCTACATATTTAGAATCACTATACTTTTTTTTCCAAACCTCCTTTTTTAGACTTTTGGTTACTATTAACACTGATCAGTCTTCAGCTACAGTTCGTTGCCATGAACGACTATAATTGTTACCGATGACTATTTTGATATACCGTTTTCTAGAGAGGGAAGCAAAGAAATCAAACAGAAATTCTGGACACATAGTGTCCAAACCCTTAGCCAAAGAAGTAATGTGACATTGTTTTTGTTTCAGCTATAATGACTTTGTAAAATGTCATTGTTCTTTCTGCTATTGGACAAAATTTTATTAATTGCGATTACAAAATTGTCATTACTTTTTTTATCATCGGGCAAATCATCATAGTTTTATTTGTCAATGAATTAATCAATCAATTTATTAAAACTAAAAGAAAAAACTATTACAAACGTAAAGCGATTACTAAGCCCAAGAAGCTTTGCTTGTAACGGGCCAATTCTAATGTTATTGTGAAAATGTGATTTTTTCCAGTTTCAAAAAAATTATCATTTTTTTTCCGTTGTCGCAACATGTTGCACTGATTTTAACTATCACCGGGCAACCTGTCATTCTTCTTATGTGCAAACATAAAAAATGTCACTATAGTTACATGTAATCGTTTTGTTTGAATTTCTCCCTTCCCCAAAGAACAATTCGTTTCGTCACGGATCATTTTTATCAATGGTATATTTATACCGTTCCAATAAAATTTACAACCACAAAATTACATCAAAGATGTTGCGTCCATGTAAGATTTTGACGTCGAACTTTCGCGGGCTCAAATTCAAATGTAAATCTTCTGTAAGTCCAAAAACTTTGCAGTTCGAAAGAACTGTTTGTTAATAAAAAACTATTCCTTGGGAGAAGGGGCAATAAACCATAATAAGAAAGAATAATGACACAATAATAATGAAACTTAACAAGAACAGAAATTACCACACACAGCATTAGCGTTACCATCCCCTAAACCTTCTTAAAGCAATGGGCATCATTTGCACTTTACCGAAAATAAAATAATATTTTAAACTTTCCTCTTCTATAATTATAACTTTAAAAAATCAAAAATTGCTAAGATTTCCTGAAGTTAATTATAACTACGTCTGTATTAAACAAACGTCTATTTTCATTAGCTCTTTTCGGTTATTTTCTTTGCATCTCTCGTACACTTTCTCTTAGAAAATTTGTAATTTTGTCACATAAAGAGTCCACGAGGTGCATTATTCTAGGTAGATAAAATTCAATTACTTATAAAATATTATCCTGTATGAAATATAGACATATTTTAGAAACCCGAGGGGAACAAAAGAACTTAAACTGTTTAGTCAAACAGTTAGTGGTGACGAATTGTAAGTAAGGAGTGACCCGGCTCAATAGTAATCGAAACCGTATATCAACTGA
Organism: Artemia sp. Qi Xiang Cuo; assembly: GCF_049724085.1. NCBI lineage: Eukaryota > Metazoa > Arthropoda > Branchiopoda > Anostraca > Artemiidae > Artemia > Artemia sp. Qi Xiang Cuo. The sequence goes on from NC_142805.1 coordinate 44,922,133, forward strand.
TATATTAGTTTTGATACCAATTAAAAGAATCGGCTTATTAGATATTATGCTGATTTCAAATTAAGTTTTATCAAGTTTAGTCTTACCCGTTAACGGTTAAGAGCCTGAGAAAAATTTGCCTTATTTTTGAATAAAAGGGAAAACGCACCCTAAAAGTCATAGAATCTTAATGAAAATCACACCATCAGATTCAGCGCATCAGAAAACCCTGCTATAGGGGTTTGAAGCTCATATATGTAAAAACATGGAATTTTATATTGTTTGCGAGAAGAAAGATCATGGATGCATGTTTTTTTTTCAAGGGTGATCGTATCGATCCAGTGGTCCTAGAATATCATGAGAGTGCTCATTCAAATGGAAATTAAAAGCTCTAGTGCCCTTTTTAATTAACCAATAGATTGGAAGGCAACTAGGCCGCCTCCCCCGTCCCTCTTTTCCCAAAATCTTCCGATCGAAATTTTGGGATAGCCATTTTGCTCATTACTGTTGAAAGGCTTAATGGCTATGTCTTTGGATATAACAAGACCCCCCCCCCCCACAGCCCCAGGGGAAAGGTCTTCATGTTATAAGAATTTCCCTTCTTTACGCATAGTATTTGCTATTGGGAAGTATGTATACATTTTCGGGGGGGGGGGGCAAATTTTCTCCTGGGGGTTTTTCCACAGGATAATTTTCAATCGAGAGGGGAGTTTTCAGGGGGTGAGCTTGTCAGGAGTAATCATACACTGGGGGAATTTTCAATCATTTTTATATGTCTTGCTTTCTCTTTTCCGTCTTAGTTGTACGCGTAGAGTTATTTAGGGTAATTGTCCTGGGTAAATTATCGCTGGGACTGCATTTTCTAGAGGATATTTTCGTGGGAAGGGTATTTCTCCGTGAAGGTGGGCCAATATTTCCTGGCATTATTTAAAAACGATCAGAAACTAAATAAAAACAAATTCTTTTCAACTAAATAAGGAGCAACATTAAAACTTAAAATGAACAGAACTTATTACGTATATGAAGGGGGCTGCCTTCTATTCAACACCTCGCTCTTTACGCTAAAGTTTGAATTTCATCCCCGTTCTGTAAGAACGACTCCTGACGAACAAGGGTCGTTTAATTAGAGCAATAAGAAGCTTTTTTCAAAGTACTAAAAAAAACGTTAGCGTAAAGAGCGAGGTGTTGAGGAGCAGGCAACCCCCTTCATATACTTAATAATTTTTATTTGTTTTAATTTTTAATGTTGCTCCTTACTTTCAGTCGAAAAAACTTGCTTGTTTTTTTATTACTATAATGGGCAGAAATTTGCGTTATTACTATTGCAATTTCTTCCGCAAGGCTGCAAAGAACTTTGAACTTCTTATAGGTATGTATTCTTTCACTATTTTTGCTTTTGGATTTAAACGTTTTAGGAGAAATTATCATTGGAGATGGAAACTGTACGATTGAAATCACCTTGGTCGAACATCCTATACAGCGTAATTAAAGTTCCCCAGCTTGAACAACAAAGAAAATTACTCTCTTGTATGGAAACATTCTTTTTTTTCTTCGCCATTAGCGGGGTGCAAGAACAAAATTTTATTGACCAGGCTTTGAACATCAATTACCACATGTCCTAAGGTCTTAGTCACAAGTCCTAAGGTCCTAACTAAGGGTCCGAACAAGTAGACCATACATCCTGTATAGAAGTCTCTTTTTTCAGTTTTTGCTGTTCTCCCAATCTCTCGTTTATTACGTGAAATTTATGACAATAATCTAGCTAGTACTCGAAATCTATAATTACTCAAGGCATCTTTTTTTATACTCTTTTCAAAAATAAATCTACATAAAACGGAGTTGAAGCCATCAAGAGCTTTGAATTTAGTTTTCAAAGGCTCAATTCAAATCAAACTGTAACTCTCTACGATGTTGTAGTTGTGTATAATTTCCAGTGGTGTCAATGGAGAGAAGGGCCCTGTGTTTTGAGTAGTAAACCCTCCATTGATTCTACAACATCCCTAGGGGATACTCCTTTCTTCCATTGGTTCGACGGCACAAGAAGAAAGTTTAACAGCGCATCCCTCTTTTGGCGACCAGGTGCCGCAATTTTAGGAGAAATTCCAATCCTCGAAAATTCCCAGGATTCCAGTTTTATTTTATATGATTAATCGGAATTTGGTCGGTATAATACACAAGTTTTAATAAAATGGGAAGCTCCTATCCCATCGCACGTGTTTCTAGCTGCCGAGATTCCCGCCCAGGTCAAGATTTGGCATGTCCAGGCAAGATTTGGCAGGTCCAGGCAAGATTTGGCATGTCCAAGCAATATTTGGTTTGTCAATTGCCCAGGCAGGATTCCCAGATGTTTCAATTACTTGGAATGTGGTCAGGATAATAGGAAAATAAAGAAGGGGAGCTCATTATGCAACACTGTCTTGTAATACTTTTTTTCGCCCCCGAATCCCCCATAGCGTTTCTTTGCTTAACTTAATGGCAACATGCGCTTTATGTACGGTCACATAATTATTGTGCAAGACTGTTACGTAATACTTTTTTTCGCACAAAAGCCTCAAGACATTTTCTTTTTCGGAGTTTTATATTTTCGCTCGAAACACCTTTCATATTTTTATTTTCTTTTTCTATAGATCTTGACCTCGCCAAAACTCGAAAGGTCATTCCCCGCCAATGGTATTGTGCCTTAACCAGAATGACTAAACTGTTATTCACAGTATTCTGCATCTGGAACCATATTTTAAAATTAACTTATTGCATGAAAGCTAAGATTCTCCATTTTTGGCACTCATTAGAATGATGCGTTACTCTCCCAATTTGATAAACTCCAGGAGACATTGCTCCTAAGATATTAATAACGATAAAACGAAAACGTATCAATTCTTTACGTAGGATATTAGATTTCTAACTATCGCGATAATATGCCCACCCCCTCTAGCATGCAATACCGGAGGAATAAGATTGATATTAGATGCAAATTTAAGACATATAAAGAGCCTTTAAGGAAAATATCCATTTCTTTGAGTACCTGTTAGATTTTCATCTCTTCCATGAGAAGAATTCCTTAATGTTTCCACCCTAACTTTTAAGCTGTAGTTCACCCTACAATGACAATGCACGACTCCCCCCCTTCCCAAACCCTGAAAGCACATAATCGCCACCAAGACATTTTTCACCATTTCCTATAAAAAAAAAATTATGTCTTTAAATCTCGTGATTCAAGTTTTTGCAACCCAAGCCAATCGTGATGCCCCACAAAATACTCCAGAATATTAGCCCTGTCCGTTTGAAATGGGGTAAGTCGTATGACGTCATTACAGTCCAGAAGGGTCTGGTTTGGAGTCTTGCCAAGTATGTTCCCTTTAATAGAACCGATGACTGCATTGTGCAGGTGGGAGGGGTTAAGAGCTTCCCTCGTTTATTTCCCTATTATCCCGACCACATTCCAAGTAATTGAAACATTTAGGTCGCCAAAAGAGGGATGCGCTCTTAAACCTTCTTCTTGCGTCGTCGAACCAATGGAAGAAAGGAGTAGTCCCTAGGGATGTTGTAGAATCAATGAAGGGGCTACTACTGATTTGTTTTTCCCCCTCCCTGGAATGTGAAAAATACTCTTTTTGGAGTATTTTCATTGAAAACACCCTGTTATGGTATCTTCATTGAAAAAAAGAATCCCCCGCCAGATACTGAAAAATGTGTTTTGCGCCCCCCTCACTCTAAATTTTCGTGAATTGACGTACCAACCTAGATTATAGCTAGCATGGCCTAGAAACTAAAACTAGTATATTATTTTCTGTTAGTCAGAAGACGATTTATAAAATATATTCAGGAAACTGGGAGGCGGAGTAAAAGATAGGGGAGCTAAACCTTAGAGTTTTTTTTTATTTATTATTTATTGAATGAAGTGTTAATTTGTGTGGTAAGTTTGATTGAAGGCCTTTGCGTACTTGTTGTTATATAGTTTAAAAGAATTTTATGGCCTGTTGATTAGCGGTTATTTTTTTTTTTTTTTACTCTTCGTATTCGGAGGAAATAAAAAGTTTGAATTGAATTGATTTAAGATAAGGATTAGAGTTTTCTACCATGGAGATTATGATGGTACCCTTTTCACGGTTCTCATCCTGTCCAATTCTGAAATGGCCACCGGAGTGCCGTTTTGATCGCCATATTTTACTTCCTGATGGCACTACCAAGTCGAATTTATAAAAAGCACACATATGTGCTTTGCGATAAAGTGACAAATCAGTGCTTTGCGCGCCAAAGGTAATTTTCCTTGGTGTTCAAGGTGGAGGGCTGTATTTTTCCTGTACGGTGTTTCTAATTCCAATGGTTTACTTCTCGTTGCAATACAACTCCATTTTATAGGGATTTCAGGTTCTTTTTCGAAAATTCCTATATATTTTTCTTCAAAACAACATTTACTATTAAGATTAATCGAAATAATAGTTACCATTCTTGATTAAGCTATAAATTGGAATTTTTTTCTCACAGGACAGTTTATTTTTTAAAAATACGCTTTTAAGCTTCTAGTCCGTGGTTCATTCTTTACTAGTTTGCAATTATTCCTGCAACCATGACAAAACAGTGATACGTTGTAAAATTATAGTTCTTGCGATGTCCCAACATAGATGACAAAATGGTTTTGTCGTAAAATGTTATATAAATGAGCAGACAGTACTGAGAGTCTGAGAGAGAGAGAAAGAGAGATAGAGAGAAAGAGAGAGAGAGAGAGAAAGAGAGAGAGAGAGAGAAAAAAAAACACGTAGCCTACTAACAAACAGAGTCAGACACACAAACACTCAAAGACAGACACGAAAAACATGCAAACACCCGCTCAGAAACAGAGACATAGTGTGTGTGTGTGTGTGAGAGAGAGAGAGAGAGAGAGAGGGGAGAGAGAGAGAGAGAGAAACAAAGATCACATAAGTACTTGGTGGGAGACAAAGAGGGGGTAAGAGAAAGAAGAGAATGAAAGAGTCACTTAGAATGTACTGAGTACAATAATATATGGTGCGTGTCACACTAAAGACCTGTTTCATCAGCCTATTGCTATCTAAAACCTGCGACTTCAGCTGGTTCCGCGCTTTTGAATAAAACAATTTAAAACGTTAATTGATACGCACAGACAAAAACTTAGAGAATCAAAGGATGTTTATGGGAGGGGGGCGAGGACTCATTCATACTGAAGACGGGGAAAGAAAGTAATGTTTTCAAATTTAACTAATATTCACAACATGCTCCAGGAGGTGCTGGGGAGATCAACTAAAATTCTTTCAGTCCCATAACAGCATGCAAATTAAATAAGAAATAATAGGAACCACTGGTACTTTCCCGGGGATCTAAGTGATTGCTTCCTTTTATATCAACTCATCGATACAGAAAAAGGTGGATTATTACGCTTCCTAGGCTTATTGAATGTAGCGAACGTTGTGGAGTCTTGATTTGTATTCAAAGATTACAGCAAGAGAAGATTTCCTTTTAGTGGAAAGTGCTCCCAGAAGAGAAGAACAGCAATAAGAACCTATCGATAATCCGCAAAAATGAGCAGAATTACAAGAAAGTCAAGAAAAACGGAAAGGAGTAATACAATAGGCTTAGAAGAACTGAAAAATTGGTACTATTCTAATATCTGTACAACACGCAAGATAGATGATAAAAGAAACTAGTCAAACAGGTTGTTTCAACGTAGAATTTGATTGCAAACAGTGGTTTCTTATTGCGTTTACAAAATTTTAACTTTAGTTTTTTGGGGTTATAGGGGGGGAAAGGTACCTAGGTTAGGTTAGGTTACGTATTTTTGATATATGCTATGCTTTACCCCGCACCCCCACCCCTAATGTGCAAATATATAGCCCAATTTTGTTCATAAACTATTATATTTTCATCCCATTTTGTTTTATTTCATTAGCATTAACCAAACTTCACCTGTCGCGTGTTGCACAGATATTAAACAATACCGAAAAATTTTGTTTCACTCTGGAAAATATATTAAATCCAACAACAAAAATATTTTTTCCTCCGAGTGCATGATTAAAATGCACACATTTTAAAAATTATTTTGAATCAAAATATCCCAAAGGTCGATGTATTATCTCCGTGGAAAGATTCTCCCACGTAACTTAAATTAGCGATATTTGCGGAACTAATTTTGTAAGGCATAGTAACAAAACGGCCAAAGAGGTCGAAACTATTTTTATGAAAATGAAAGTTACAAGTTGGGCCATTCTCAAATTCTTGAAATGAATCAAAGAAAATATCTTTAAAAGATATACGTAATAATTTATGTTCGGTTTAAATTTTAATGTTATTCCTTACTTTCAGTTGGAAAAAACTTGTTCTTTCAATCTAATAACAACCACAAGCCGAAGACATAGAGTATATTTGGTTTATTATCACATAAAAATCATAGTTATGAAGCTTCTTAAGGTAAAATTAAATGCTAAGATTGGCTGGAAAATAACACAAACAAATTATTACTTATATCTGCCATTATTTAACAAAATTCGAACTTTAACTTCAACCGGTGACTTCGGGAAAAATATGAGCGGGGGAGGGGGCCTAGTTAACCTCCAATTTTTTGGTCACTTAAAAAGGCAACTGGAACTTTTAATTTCCGTTCGAATGAGCCCTCTTACGAAATTCTAGGACCGCTGGGTCGATACGATGACCCCTTGGGGAAAAAACAGAAAAAAAACAAATAAACACGCATCCGTAATCTTTCTTCTGGCAAAAAATACAAAATTCCACATTTGTGCACATAGGAGCTTGAAACAGTAGGGTTACAGTAGGGTTCTCTTATATGTTGAATGTGATGGTGTGACTTTCATTAGGATTCTATGACTTTTAGGAGGTTTCCCCCTTTTTTCGATAATAGGCCGAATTTCCTCAGGCTCGTAACTTTTGATGGGTTGGACTAAACTTGATGAAACTTATATATTTAAAATCAGCATAAGAATCCTTTTCTTTTGATGTATATATTTGTATCAAAATTCCGTTTTTAGAGTTTTGGTTACTAATGAGCCGGGTCGCTCCTTATTTGCAGTTCGTTACCACGAACTGTTTGATATAAGAATAACATGCTAATTTTAGTAGTCTTAACAGCGTTGAAAGTATACCAATCCAGACTAAATACAAAATTTTACTCTAAGTGTCATGCTTTCAAACAAAGCAGATAGAGGATAGACTATTGGACTTCCTTTAAATTAAATAAGAAAAAGGAAACCTTCTAAAAAAGAAGTTCTTCAAAGAAAAGTAAAGAAGCATATCAAATAGCTCGTGGTAACTAACTTTAAGTAAGGAGCGACCCGGCTCAATAGTGACCGAAACTCTAACAAAGGAAATTTTGATACCAATAGCTACATCAAAAGAATCAGGTTTTTATGCTGATTTCAAATATATAAGTTTTATCAAGTTCAGTCCTACCCATCAAAAGTTACCCATCAAAAGCCTGAGATAATTTGCCTGATTTTCGAAAAAAGAGCCCCCCCCAAAAAAGAACCTTATTGAAAACAACACCTTCAAATTCAGCGTATCAGAGAACCCTACTCTAGAGGTTTCAAGCTCCTATCTACAAAAATGTGGAATTTTGAATTTTTTGCCAGAACAAAGAACACGGATACGTGTTTCTTTATTTTTGTTTTTTCGTTTTTTCCCCAGGGGTGATCGTATCGACCCAGTGATCCTAGAATATCGCAGGAGGGCTTATTCGAATTGAAATTAAAAGTTCTAGTGCCCTTTTCAAGTGACCGAAAAAGTGGAGGGCAACTAGGCCCCCTCCCACGCTCTTTTTTTCCCAAAGTCATCCGATATAAATTTTGAGATAGTCGTTTTGTTCAGCATGTTATAAAGATATAATAACTATGTCTTTGGGGATGACTTAATCCCCCACAGTCCCCGGGGGAAGGGCTTCAAGTTATGAACATTGCCAATGTTTACATATAGTATTGGTTATTGGGAAGTATACAGACGTTTGACTCTGTCTCACAACTTTGACTTTAAAACAATAAAAAATGTTAGCGTAAAGACAAGGGGTTGCGGAGGGGGCAGCCCCTATCATATACGGAATAATTTCTGCCCGTTTTTAGTTTTAATGTCGCTCCGTACTTTTAGTTAAAAAAAACTTGTTTTTTTTTATTTAATTAAAACTTTAATTAAAATTATTTAATTAATGACGAGCAGAAACTAGTTTCGAAGAATAAACGATACACAAAACGAACGGAAATTAAACTAAATCATAACTTCAAACACAAATATAACAGATACTGATATAGATGAATAAATAAATCCTAAAGGAGAAAAATCCTAGAAAGAAGAGTTTGGTTCCTATCCCCCCGCCCTAACCGTAAACCTTCTAAAGTCTTTTGCGTCATTTATTCTTTATTGGAAACTATATATATTCTTACCAGTGTGCTTTAATTTTTTTTCAAAATATCCACGAAAAAAACACTATAATAATCAAGATGACTGGAAAAAAACAATGGAAAAAACTTAATGTTGGAAATATAATGGTACTAACTCCTGGGAATCTTAGCAATTCAAGATTGTATTTAATAGTATTTTTTTTATATTTCAATGTCATGATTATGAAAATGTTTAAAATATAGTTTTCGGTAAAGCACAGACGACGCAATGAACTTTAGAAGGTATAAGATTAGGAGTGGAAGAAGTAGCCAAACTCCTGTGTATGGTGATTTTTGTTCGTTTTAAGTTTTACTTGAGTATCCATTTAAATTTTTTCTCGTTTTAAAGTTTACTTGGTGATCTATATCAGTAACCGTTGTCTTTATGTTTAATATGATTATTTATTCTAATTTTTGTTCTTTTTGTGTAACATTTATTCTTTGAACGTAATTTTTGATCGTTTTAAGATTGAATTATTATAGGACTTTATTTTTGCTCGTCTTAAGTTTTAATATGGATTTTTACTTGAGTGAGCGGCAAAAAAAGAAAGGTGCAAAAACAACTGAAATTAACGTGTTTTAATCTCAACATACTTTCCCAAGAATTACAGAATATTGTCTATCAAAGTGGCAATATACTAATACAAGAATATTAGAAAATTATCGTTATGCTAGGCCTCTTGAAAAGCCAAGGTTTTAAGCCCTAGAATTCCCCCAATTCTTCTCGGTCTTGTGAATAATGATACGAGGAGACTGAAAAAATCCATTATACAGAAAAGCTGGTAAGAGTGAATCCTGACCCAGCAAAAGGATATAACAGGCTAAAATATGTTTTCCAAAAAAGGATTTCCAAGAAAATGAAAGAACCACATTAAACCTAAAAACAAGCAAAAATAAAATTATATAGTAAATGAAACTTAAAAAAATCTAAAATAAACAAAATTTAAAACCGATATTGAAATAAATAATAATCTTAAACTTCAAAATAAGAGGTACTGCTATGTGTGAATAGACGATACTTGACACGACCAGAAATTGCCGCAAATAAAGATGGAACTACCTTCCAAAGGCCGTCTTTCGGAATACAGTTGAAACTTTCAGAGGACTGCTGGAGGGAGGGGTGTGGGGCAAGTGGATGTTGAATTTGGACCTCAGAGGCCTAAAGAGGGGGAGATCAAAATTCTGTGTCTTTAATTTGCTTGAAATATTTTGATACTATAAGCCGGTGTCGGAGAAGTAACCATTCAAAGTAAAGCAGCACTGAAAATTAAAAGACACAACATGTACCCAAGTTGTCAAAATAGCATATTCGCAATATTTTGGAAATCACATGGGGATCAAGCTGACACTCTCAGAGTGTTGAGAGGAGAGATAGAAAAGGGGACTCCAAATTTTGTAGTCCAGGGGGAGGGAGGCACGAGGAGACAAAACACTATTGCACCTAAAAATATTTGCAACATAAACCACTGTGGAAATGAAGAATCTACTTACATGGAAGTAGCAGCCCTTCCCGGGATATTACAAATCCGCCATTTGATAGCCTATTTCGTCTGTTGATTCACCTTGCTATTTTTACGTGAATAGATACAAAATCTGGCAGGTGCTTATAGTACAAAAAGCACTTAGGTGGATCAGAGACAAACAATTTTTACCCCTCCTCTGCCTAAAAATGAAGTTCCCTTGCCCCTCTCTCCACTGGAAGTTTCAGATTTCTTCCCGCGAGCCGTTTACAAGATATTCCAAATATACTATTTTGATAAGCTAGATAGGTATATTCTTTTGATATTGCAGATAATGTAATTTGAAAACTAGGGTGCATACAACGTCTCTTGATTTTCTCAGAAATGCATGGTGTTTCAGGAGTAGTGGAAAACTAACGAAGTGTCCAAAAGGGGTGTCAGCAAACCTTGGTCTAGCGAATGATTCCTAAGAGTTCCAAGATGTGAGGACAATCAAGGCCAAATATGACTGCTTTTTCCGCTAAAACCTACTTGTGGAAAATGGATAATTTAAAATAGGCCGTACTTTTTAGACTATTGTACTATTTTGAAAAAAATTGGCTATTTGGAAACTCTGATCCGATACCATAGAGTGTATGGGGTGCACAGGGGAAAATAGAGACGAAAGTAATTTACTTTCTTTCCAATCACTATCGGCCCTGAAAAGGGCACTAAAACTTTCGATTTGTCACAGAATGAACCACAACCAAAGTTTGTACAAACCTTGCCTTCCACACGGAATGGCCGAAGAAAAAATATGTAACAGGGGATCAAGATTATTGACGACCAAGAATTTATACATTTTGACACTTTCAATAGTATTGAAAGTGAAAAAAATTCTTATTTAGTCGTTTTGATGTTCCTCTTTTTTGAAGTTTTTCGATGGCTCTTCGCTCTTTCAACTTCATTCAGGTTTCAACTTCATGGAACCCTTTTCCATGCCTCTCTTTGCATATTCTACCTTAAATAAACAGAATTTACATTGAAGGTTACAAAATCCTTTTGATTTACCCCTCAAAAAATGAAATCAGAGTTGTTATAATCCAGATTGTTCGTTATAGGTTTCCTCCCTTGGCAATGAAAATTACCTCATGGTTAAGTAAATATAAGAGTATGGGATTGTCAAACATGCCGTGGTCAAGGAAACCAGGAAATACAGGGACCTATTTTTTTATATTAGCAAGTGCCATGGTGATTTAGTAACTTTCATGAAATATCTCTGCCCAGTAATGTAATGATCTGAAACATAATGAGCGTCTGGCACGAATAATTCTTTGACATTAGTCATGTTTCAAACAGTTCGTGGTAACGAACTGTAAGTAAGGAAGCGACCCGGCTCAATGGTAACCGAGACTCTAAAAAATGGAATTTTGATACCAATAGATACATCAAAAGAATCAAATTTTAATTCTGATTTCAAATATATAAGTTTCATCAAGTTTAATCTCACCTATCAAAAGTTACGCGCCTGAGAAAATTTGGCTGATTTTCGAAAAAAGGGGGAAAGACCCCCTAAAAGCTATAGAACCTTAATGAAAATCACACCATCATATTCAGCGTATCAGAAAACCCTACTGTAGAGGTTTCAAGCTCCTATCTACAAAAATGTGGAATTTTCTATTTTTTGCCAGAAGAAAGATCACGGATGCGTGTTTATTTGTTTTTTTGTTTTTTTTTGTTTTTTTTTGTTTTTGTTTTCCCAGGGGTGATCGTATCGAACCAGTGGTCTTAGAAGTTCTTGGAAGGGCTCTTTCGAACGAAAATTAAAATTTCTAGTGCTCTTTTTAAGTAACAAAAAAAATGGAGGGCAACTAGGCCCCCTCCCATACCCATTTTTTTCCAAAGTCATCCGATCAAAATTTTGAGATAGTCATTTCGTTCATCATGGTCGAAAATATGATAGCTATGTCTTTTAGGATGACTTAATCCCTCGAAGCCCCCAGGGGGAGGGCTGAAAGTTATGAACTATACCCAATGTTAACATATAGTATTGGTTATTGGGAAGTATACAGACGTTTTCAGGGGGAATTTTTTCTGGTAGTGGGGGATGGGGGTGGGTCGGGGGTTATATGGGAGGATCTTTTCATGAAGGAAGTTTTCATGGGGGGAGGGACATTGCTATGAAGGGGGTGCCAGATTTCCCATCATTATTTTAAAAAAAAATCAGAAATTAAATATAAAAAAAACAAGTTATTCAACTGAAAGTAAGGAGCAACATCAAAACTTAAAACGAACAAAAAAAGTATTAGCTATATCATTGGGTTCACCTTCTAGTCAATGCCTCGCTCTTTAAGCCAAAGATTTTTTAGTACTTTCATAAGAGCTGTTTATTCTAATTAACGGACTTTGTGATTAAGGGGTCATTTCTAAAGAATTGGAACAAAAGTTTGTTTACTTATTCAATGACGGTGAACCAAAATAAAAGCTGCATTAACTAAACGATCAGAAATTAAAAAAAAAACAACAAGTTTTTTAAACTGAAAGTAAGGAGCGACATTAAAACTTAAAACGAACAGAAAACATTATATGAAAGGGGCTGTCCCCTCCTCAACGCCGTGCTCTTTACGCTAAAGTTTGACTCTGTCTCACAACTTTATTTTTTTAAACAATAAAAAACTTTAGCGTAAAGAGCAAGGCGTTGAGGAGGGGAGAGCCCCTTTCATATACAGAATAATTTCGGTGCATTTTAAGTTTTAATGTCGCTCCTTACTTTCAGTTTAAAAAACTTCTTTTTTTATTATTTTTAAACAAAAAGCCTTGGTTCAGCTGAATTCCACCTGTAAAGTTTCAGAGGCAACGATCTAGCATTGTCTATAATAATGAGCCATAAGGCTTCAATGCATTATTTATTTTTCGAAGCCACTTCATAAAGTGGCGATCGTATAAACTATGGAGGGGGCTCATTGGATTGGAGATTTAAAGTTCTAGTGCCGTTTTTAAAAGTCAAAAGTAATCAGAGGGCAACCTGCCCGCCGCCCTTTTTCCCCAAAATAGTTTGATAAGACCCCTTAGAAACCCCCGGGGCAAGGACTGTAAGTTGTGCAAATGGCCCATTGCTAGCAGGTAAGGTCGTTTTATTTAATAGGAATTGATGTCTTGTTTGATCCAGGGTCTCCAAAAAGGCTTGAGGTATTAAGGTTAAATATTAAGAAAGTGTCGAGAGCGATATCAAACACAATCAAAACCCACTACATGTATTCTGGTTATCAAAAGGGAATATGAAAAAATCCTAAAGCTGGAGGTACGAAATTGAAACTTTCAGGGCATGCTGAGGGGATGTTGAAGAATGATCGGAGGGCAACCAGCCACCTTTCCCTTTTTAAAAATCCCCTCCCCTCAGAACTAATTAAAATTTTGAAAAAAAAAATTTTGTTCAAAATTGTCAAAAGGTCTAATAAGTATGCTTCAAGGGAGGCTTTTCCCTCCACCACACCGGGGCAAGGATTGTAAATTATGTATTTTGCCCATTGTTAGATGCAGGATTCATCATTAGGAAGAGAGAGAATGTTTGATTCTGGGTGTGTCCTGGTTTGAGCAAGTTAGAGAATTTGTGTACCTCGGGTTCCTTGTGTATTTTGAGAGGGGGATCTGATCAAGAATTTGAAAGGCATATTCGCCAAGCCTCTGCAAATTTTCTCAGCTTAATAAATCACTATGGAAGTGTCGAAGCATAAGCCTTACTACGGAAGTTAGAATCTAGGAAGTGATCTTCAGAAGTACTCTCCTATATGGGTGCGAAACATAAGTTAACACCCATATAGGAGTCGAAATAGTATAATCAAAATAGCAGTAAGCTGGACGTCTTTGATTGCGACTGTCTTCGTCGTATTCTACGTGTCAAACGCCATGAACAGGTATCCATCAGGGAGATCTGTGAGCGCAGCAAACAACAGTACCCAGTCTAGGAAATTGTAAAGAGACGACGGCTCGTGTGGCTGGGTCATTGTCTACGCCATTGTCTACAACGTGAAGACTACCGATGCATCTCGAAGTTCGCTATTAAGCCACAGCCGTTTGAAAGTAGGAAATGTCGATCTGGGGGGCCAGAAGAGAGCTAAGTGGTCAGTAATAAAAAACGGCGTAGAACCACTTGTAGGTTTTCGCCTCTTCGGTCGGTTCTGGGACAATGGTCTGGACAATGAAGTTTTTTAACAACTCTTTTTTTTTTGAGGATACCGTACAGGGGTGAAGTGTTTTAGCCCCAATTCGGTTACGGGTTTTGGCGCTCCTGACGACAATAGTGCAAAAAAACAAGATGGGAAGCAATGAGATATGTTAAATTCGATGCACAGTTCATGTAAACCAGTTAGACTGTGATGATGATGCTCGATGACAGAAAGTCTAACTTTTCATTTGCCTAAGAGCCAGCAATGACTTTACCAAGAAGACTATGGACAGTGTCGTCTTTACTAGGTTGCAGTTACCGCTGCAATCCCGCTATAGAATCACATAAGTAGCATATAAATGATACGTATACTACCATGCTTAGCAAAGTAGAAGTATCTTAAATTTTGATGCTTTTTGCGTTTTTACTTTTGTTTCATCTTTAAGATGAAACATTTATGAAAAAACTGGTTAAGCATTTTTATATTTTAACTTTACTTTTGTTTCTACTATTTGATCATTGCCATAAATTTTGAATAAAAAAAGCCATACCGTACCTTACTTTGAAAACTCCCAACATTAGAAGCAAAATCTGGTGTATCTTAAGTGGCTGCGGCAGAATGTTTCATTAAAATGGTGATTAGAGCGAAACCAGGTATTCTCTCTACCTCTTTTTCGATACTCTTAGCAATTTAGATGCATTTCGCCTCCACCCTCACACCCACACCTTCTTACACCCTCACGTAATGTTACACCCTCAGATTGGAAAAATCTACATTGGAAAGAAATTCCTCTTCACTGTTTTTCAACAAGGATTCCTTCGCAAACAGGTTACGTCTAACACGTAACCTCTAACACAAACAGGTATCACAAAACTTAAACGGATTTAATTTACGCAAAACCATGCTGAACTGAACACCTATTTTTACTTGAAACGACACAAACATGCGGTATTTAAGTCATTGTTTTATCAACTGAAAGTAAGGAGCCATATTATAACTTAAAACGAACAGAAATTATTCCGCATATGAAAGGGGCTGTCCAATCCCCAACACCTCGCTCTTTACGATAAAGTTTATTATTGTTTTAAAAATAGAGTTGCGAGAAAGAGTCAAACTTTAGCGTAAAGAGTGAGGCGTTGAGGAGGGGATAGCCCCTTCCACATTTGGACTATTTTCTGTTCGTTTCAAGTTTTAATGTGGCCCCTGACTTTCAGTTGAAAAAAACTTGTTTTTTGATTTAATTTCTGAACGTTTTTGAATTATTGCAGGTTTTGTTTTTGGCTCACTGTACATGAATAATTAAAACGAAATTTGCATATTTTTTTTTTTTTTTTTAGTTAAATGGCTTTCTCGTAAGTTATTTAACCCTTTGATGCCTGAAGGTTCCCTCAGGAACCACAAATTTCAGAATTTTTTATTATCAAAACTACAGAAGCTAGCCCATCGGGGTTGCTATCATTGTGTGATAGTCAACGAGCTCTATTCCTAGTAATTTTCTCAGTTTATGATCGTCCGCCATTGGGTGAGATAATCACGGTCGAAGTAAGTACTTTTTGCCTCATTGGATTTTTCAGAAAGGTGGGCATGAATTTTTGTAATTGACAGCGTAGTGATTTGTTCTAGAGTTTTTATTTCCCTGGCCTGGTAGAGAGTAAGGTCTGACAGTTCAAATGGAGTGTCGTTTGCATCAATAGTGTGAAAATTAAGGGAAGGGAGGGCCCCTAAGAATCGGGGTTCTTTTAGGAAGCATCCGTCGGAAATGGGAACTTTTCAGGCGACTGAACGTAGATAGAGTGTGATATGCAAAGATATCCCGTAACCACTGCTTTTACGGCACTATATTATAATTTCTGATGGTTCGACCATTATAAATAGAATCTGTAGCTCTGAGGAACCATCCAGAACAGCTTGAGCTTGGGGTCGCCATTGTCAGAAGTAAAATACTAAACATTCTGTAGCTAAATTACAAAATTCCTTATAGATACAATTAGTAAGATTGACTAAGTTTCTCAACCAAAATGTCTTTTTTAGGGTTGCAATGGACGAATCTACATCCACTGCAACAAAAACTGTGGAAGATTGGTAGTCTACAGTTATGAAGAAATTACGTTCACGCCCAATTTCATTGGCTAAAGCTGTGAATTTTGTTCTTTGTCCAGATGATACTTCTGACCTGGAAGACCTGCCGAGTGAAGATAATAAGCCATCTGATCCGCAGTATGTTCCTCCTGACGAAGTTTTAGAAGAACTGCTCGAAGCTGAATTAGAAACCGGCCAAATTGAGGCCAACGACTGTGACAGTCAGGATGAGTCTCAAGCTAATGGAGGTGAAGAAACCCGACCACAACAAGCCACAAGTATTCCTACTTCCAAACCAATGAGACGACGAGACATTGCTTGGAGGAAAGTAGATTTTATCCCACCAGACGCTCTGTGGAAAGATCAGCTTCGAGACGACCAAGAAATGAGCGACAAGACCCCATTCGAATATGTCAGGTTGTTTTTCGATAAAGAAGTAGTAAGCCACATACGCGATCAGACGAATGTATATGCAATTCAGAAAGATGGAAAGCAGTTAGGCGTTTCTTCGGCTGACATTGAGCGTTTTATGTGAGTCCTTGCGTTTACAGGAATAGTGAAAATGCCCTCCTATCGCAGCTACTGGTCAAACGAAGCTCGTACCTCCGTGATAGCCGATGCTATGTCACGTGACAGATTTGAACTGATATAGAAGTATTTGCATTTCAGTGACAATGTATCGCACAAGCCTCAGGGAGACACTGGTTATGACAAGATTCATAAAATTCGTCCCTTCATAGAAAAAGTTCGAGCCAACTTCATGAAGATACACCCGGAAGAACACCAGGTCGTTGATGATCAAATAGTTCCGACGAAGCAGCGAATATCGCTGAAGCAGTACAATCCGAAAAAAACACATAAGTGCGGATACAAGTTCATCTCCAGAGCGGGAATAAGTGGATTTGTGTATGACTTAGAAATGTACACTGGCAAGGGATAAATTGTGATACAAGCGATTTTGGGGCTGGTGCTGATTTTGTCCTCCGACTTGCAAGGGGAGTCCCAAACCACATGTACTAGAAACTATTTTACAATAATGGTTTTCTTCACTGGACCTGGCCCAGACCCTAAATTATCAAGGTATGCTTACAATGGCTACAGTTAGGGCAAACAGGTTAAAAGGCTGCGATTTGGAGCTAGATATCAAAATGAACGCGCAAGGAAGAGGCTCGTATGACTGGCGGGTGGAAACGCAGTCGAATGTTGTAGTGGTGAAGTGGTATGATAATAGGCCGGTTCACTTGATATCAACCTATGCAGCTGTGAATCCTGAAGATACCTGTGAGAGGTGGGATAGCAGGCGAAAAGAATATATAGAAGTGAAGGGACCACACTGCGTGAAGGAATACAATCGCTTTATGATTAGCTGATAGAGCTGTACAGAATTGACTTCAAGTCTCGAAACAAGTGGTACATGCGAATTTTCTTTTTCTTGTTTGACCTTTCCATTGTAAATGGGTGGATCCTATATCGCAGGTTCTTCTTACTGGACAAAAACCCATGAACTTGCTGCAGTTCAAAACGGACGTTGCACGCGCCTTAATGTCTAGTGCATCCTCAGCGACACCTAAGAGAGGTAGATCATTCAATGAAGATCTATCCCAAAAGAAAAGAAAGTATAGTTGCTGCTCACCAGACTTGACGAGACTCGACGGCCAGGAGCACTTTCCAGCTTGGATAGACAGCAAACAGAGGTGCCGAGCTTGTGTTCAAGCCCACTCCAAGGTGAAGTGTATGAAGTGCGAAGTGGCTTTGTGTTTCACGCCAAACAGAAACTGTTTCCTATCTTACGACACTAGCTAGGCGATGTGTGCCTATGTGCTGTTACTGCCGGATGTTGCCTGTGGGAACCATTCTGTAGTTTCTTCACTTTCATCAATAAAAATTTTTTCTTGGCATTTTCGTCGCCGAATGCACCTTAAATAAAGCACAGAAACAGGCGCGGAATTTTTTCCTCTCTTTTTTCAATATTCAGGCATCAAAGGGTTAATTTTATTTACGAACGTTTTTTTTCAGTAATAAATATACGTAACTTACGAATTAACTTACTTAACGAACTTCTATATTCATATATTTTTAATACGTGTATCAGGGGGATTCGCCCCCTAGTCAATACCTCGCTCTTTACGCTAAAGTTCAAATTTTGTTCAATTTTTTTTAAATGACCTCTTTGTCACAAAGGCCTTTAATTATAATAAATAGCTCTTATGAAAGTAATAAACAAACTTTAGCGTAAAGAGTGAGGTATTGACTAGGGGGCGAACCCAATCATGCACGTAATAATTTCTGTTGTTTTAAGTTTTGATGTTGCGTCTTACTTTCAGTTGAAAAACTTGTTGTTTTTTTTTTTATTTAGTTTCAGACCTTTTTTTTAAATAATGCTGGGAAGTCCAGCACCCCGTCATAGCAATGTCCTTTCCCCCATGAAAAATTCCACCATGGAAAGGTCCTCACACGTAACCCCTGATCCACCCATACCCAACTACTAGAAAAAATTCCTCCTGAAAACGTCTGTATACTTCCTAATAACAACTACTATACGTAAACATTGGGCAAAGTTCATAACTTGCAGCCCATCCCCCGATGACTGTGGGGGGTTAAGTCATCCTCAAAGACATAGTTATTATATTTTTCAACTATGCTGAACAAAATAGGTATCTCAAAATTTTGATCGGGTGAACGGAAAAAAATGAGCGTGGGAGGGGGCCTAATTACCCTCCATTTTTTGCCACTTAAAAAGGGCACTACATCTTTTAATTTCCGTTCGAATGAGCCCTACTGTGATATTCTAGAACCACTGAGTCGCTACCATCACCCCTGGGAAAAAAAGAAGAAAAAAACATATAAACACGCATTCGTGATCTTTCTTCTGGCAAAAAATACAAAATTCCACATTTTTTACGATAGGAGCTTGAAACCTCTATAGTAGGGTTCTCTGATACACTGAATCTGATGGTGTGATTTTCATTAATTTTCTATGACTTTAAGGGGGTTTCCCCCCGCTTTTTTCGAAAATCAGGGAAATTTTTTTAGGCGCACAAATTTTGATGGGTAGGACTAAACTTGAAGAAACTTATATATTTGAAATCAGCACAAACGTCTAATTCTTTTAATGCATCAATTGGTATAAATTCTGTTTTTAGATTATCGGTTAGTATTGAGCCAAGTCGCTCCCTACTTACAGTTCGGTACCACGAACTGTTGAAAATAGTTCTGGATTAAGCTGGACTGTTCATCTAATACATATATGTATATATATATATATATATATATATATATATATATATATATATATATACCGCCTTCCCACCCTCATATGTGTATACATTTTGGCCGCTTGGGTGGTTCGAGGGAGATAGTAACATACTTATTTGCGGTAACTTCTTTTGCTATTAAATTTGTATTTCACTTTGTAACTTTAATTCCATTTTAGGTTTAAGTTCTTCGTTCATGGTAATTTCACTTGTCTTAAGTCTGATATATAATCTGTAACCTATATATATCTTAATGTAAATATTTGATATAGGTTTTAGCCTTTAAATTGCCTCTGTACTTTCAGTGGAAAAAAAGCAATTGAATTTTGATTTGTTTCAAATTTAATAACATATAAATGACTGTTGTCCATTAATCTAGCAATAGTATAACGTCAAAACAAAACAATACATAGACATTATTGTCTCTATTCTGGTTATTATTATGATGTTGTTCTTATATATATATATATATATATATATATATATATATATATATATATATATATATATATATATATATATATATATATATATATATATATATATATATATATATTTATATATATATATATATATATATATATATATATATATATATATATATATATATATATATATATATATATATATATATATATATATATATATATATATATATATATATATATATATATATATATATATATATATACCGCCTTCCCACCCTTATATTTTGGCCGCTTGGGCGGTTCGAGGGAGATAGTAACATACTTATTTGTGGTAACTTCTTTTGCTATTAAATTTGTATTTCACTTTGTAACTTTAATTCCATTTTAGGTTTAAGTTCTTCGTTCATGGTAATTTCACTTGTCTTAAGTCTGATATATAATCTGTAACCTATATATATCTTAATGTAAATATTTGATATAGGTTTTAGCTTTTAAATTGCCTCTGTACTTTCAGTGGAAAAAAAAACAATTGAGTTTTGATTTGTTTCAAATTTAATAACATATAAATGACTGTTGTTCATTAATCTAGCAATAGTATAACGTCAATAAAAAACAATACATAGACATTATTGTCTCTATTCTGGTTATTATTATGATGTTGTTCTTATTTTGTAATGGCCATCAGACTGTTACATTATGGTTTTTTACTATATTAATTTTTTTTAGTATTTTCAACTAAACATGCCTATGGCTCACTCAATTTATATTTAAAATAAATTCTAAGTAGTGCTAGATTACTCCCTTATTGCATAACATTTGAAGAAAAAATTTCGATAAGAACAAATAAACTACCTCAAAGAAACATTTATTCTTAGAAGATGCCAATATATATTTCCCAATTCCTAACCTTTTTCTCACTCGGATCCGAGTAAAACTAGCTTGTTTCATCTCCAGCATTTTTCTGCGAGAGAAAGAATGTTAGAAGCGATGGCGCATACACGTTCCAGAAAGTTTCCTATTGATTCGCCTTTGCTCAAAACCTCTTAGGCTAAGTTATCCGCAACATAGAAAAAGGTGCTCTCTGACATAAAAAATTAGAGGCATAACAAAAACCAGACGCGTTTCGCAAGGTCTCTGACCCAAATTTTTAAATAAAATGTAAATGAAAACAAACATTGACAAAACTATCTTTAAAACGAAAAAGGACGAAATCAAGATAAAACACTCAAGTGCATCTATTTTACTGTAAACAAAACCAAAAAAAACTTAATATATACAACAAAAAAGTCATCTGTTTAGTAACAATTATTTATATGGTGAAAAGGTTCTAATCAATATCCCACCCCACACGACTCCCAACCACGCAACCCAAAATCCAAAAACACCCCAGCCTACAACTTCTCACCCTACCATATCTTTATCTACAACTACCTATTCCACAGACCCCTCCCCGCATCACAAATCCCATACCAGAATTTCACACAAGAAAAAATAAATAATTATTTCTTATTTGTATCGAAGTAGTAGGGAGGCCTCAGAAGGAATGGGACGAACACATGTGCTGCCATCTATAATTGAGTCTAACGCTGACAGGCTATAATTTATTCAAGGGTTATTGATCGAGTCTAATGGGGTCAATGTCCTTTTTTCAAGGTCGATTTATTTGTTGTTTCAAGGTGTAATGACTCCGGGACGAAGTTTGCACATATGCATTGAATTCTAACGGGACAATGTATTGATCCACTCGAGGGGAACTGTATTTCTGAGAAATTGATTGCATAATCGACAGGGACAAGAGGGGAAGTAGATTTCTGGGAAATTGATTGCATAATCTGACGGTGAATTATTGATTCTAACGGAAATTAAGAAACAATATGGCTGCTCTAGTCTTTAGTGTCAGGAATTAGAAATGAAATCACTCGATTTCTAGAATTTATGCGGGACTCAAAAGAGATAGAAATTACATTTTTAAATAAGGCTTCACTGATACTTAGGTCAGAGAGATAAATTAATATTCTATCGTAACCTTAATAGTTTAGCTAGGTACACCTTCGAGATGAAGACAGACTGAATATATTTAACGCGGGAAATGGTTTATTGGGAATTTCAATTGTGACAGCACAGGGATGTCGAAACAAAGGAGCACACAGAAATTACTTTTAGGGGATTATTTGGGCGAAACAGTTTGAGACATTTCAGGGGATTATTTGGGCGAGACTGTTTGAGACATTTTAGAAAATGATTTAGGCGAACAGTTTGAGACATTTTAGAAGATGATTTGGGGTGAAACTCTATGGTCGTTATAATACACAAGTTCCATTTGAACAGTGTTGTGAAGTCCCCTACCCCAACCCCAAAGGGCCCCCGGGCCCCTAAAGGGCCCCCGGGGCCCCCAAAGAGCCCTTCTCCCATTTTTTAATACGTTTTGTCCACTTGAGACACAAAAGGGCCCCCACATTTCAAAAGGCTTTGTTATATCTTCAGAACAAGTTCTTTTTTTAATATCCCTCCTAAACCCATTTTATAAGTTGAAGTACTCATTCTTTTTACATACAACTTTACTTTACAGCTTTTGAATACATCAACACCAAGCAATACTTTTCAAAAGGCTTTATTATATCTTTTCAGAACAAGTTCTTTACGTAATGTCCTGCCTAAACCCACTTTACAAGCTGAAGTACTCATCTTTTTCACACACAACTTTACCTTACGGCTTTTTGCATACCCAAACAACAAGCAATACTTTTAAAAAGACTTTATTATATCTTTCAGAACAAATTCTTTACTCAATGTCCTTCCTAAACCGATTTTACAGGTTGAATTACTCATCTTTCTCCCCCAAAACTATACTTAATGATTTTTTGCATATCCAAACATCGAGCAATATTTTTCAAAAGGCTGTATTATATCTTTTCAGAAAAAAGTTCTTTGCGTAATGTCCTTCCTAAACCAATTTTACAACTTGAAGTACTCATCTTTTCACCAAAACATTACTCGTTTTAGACTAGAGTCATAGCTTAGAGTTTTTTCCTTGCACTTTTAGATTAGTTTAGGTTTGGATATGAGTTTCTGTTGAAAACTTTAGTAAGATTTTAGCTTGTAATCTTAGTTAGATTTTTAGTTGTCACGAGTTTCAGTTTAAAATTTATAGCTTCACTCTAGAGTCTTAGCTTAGAGTATTATCTATAGGTATTGTTTATTGTAGTTATATTTAAAAGTTTTTGTTTATAGTTTAGATTATTAACTTAGAGTTTTAGTTATAGTTTAGAGTTTTAGTTTATAGTCTTAGATTATATTTTTAGTTCTATTTATAGTTTACTTTAGTTTTAGTTGAGAATTTAGAATTTTAGTTTAGAGTTTTAACTTAGATTTTTTTTGTTAGAGTTATAGTTTAGTGTAGTTTAGATATTGGAGGTTTAGTTTTGAGTTTTAGCTTAGAGTTTTAGTTAGAGTTATAGTTTAGTTTAGTTTTAATTCAGAGTTTTAGTTTAGAGTCTTAGCTTAGAGTTTTGCTTAGAGTTATAGTTTAGTTTAGTTTTAGTTAAGAATTTTATTTTAGAGGTGTTGTTTAATTTTAGATAACAGTTTTAGTTTTAGAGCTTTAGTTAGAGTTATAGTTTAGTTTAGTGTTAGTTTAGAGTTTAGAGTTCTAATTTAGAGCTTTAGCTTAAAGTTTTAGTTAGAGTTACAGTTTACTTTAGATTTAGTTAAGAGCTTTAGTTTAGAGTTATAGTTTATTTTTAGTTAAGAGTTTTAGTTTAGAGTTGTAGTTTAGTTTTAGATTTAGTTAAGAGTTTTAGTCTAGAGTTGTTGTTTAGTTTTAGTTAAGAGTTTTAGTTTAGAGTTGCAGTTTAGTTAGTTTTAGTTAAGAGTCTTAGTTTAGAGTTGTTGTTTCGTTTTAGATATGAGTTTTAATTTAGAGTTTTAGTTTGATATTAGCTTACAGTTTTAGTTAGAGTTATAGTTTAGTTTAGTTGTAGTTCAGAGTCTAGAGTTTCAAGTTAGACTCTCAACACTTAGAGTTTTAGTTAGAATTATATTTTATTTTAGTTTTAGTTAAGCGTTTCTGAACTTTAGTTAGCGCCCACTTTAGTTAAGTAGGCGCTAACAGGAGCATGCGGCATGTAATCAAACATTTATTCATCGCTAATTCTAGTTTAGCTAGATGGTCTAAATCACTTGCACTTGAGAAAGGTATTTTATCCAGGCCCTAGACGAATAATGCTAGTTTTTTAAAGCTTTAAATACACCTTAGCTCTTTTTCCTTTAAATGCTCTGCATCTCTAGGCATGTATTTAAATCATATGTTTTTTTAAATGGTAAAAATAGGAACATTTATTTCTATCCTAAGGCTACAGACTAATTATTTTCTTGCGTTTTTCCTTTGAGTGCGCAATTTTTTTTATAAGAAAGTCGCATAGTTTAGATACATTTATCATTTTGAAAGGGCTTAGCTTGGAGGAAACGATACCTATGATTCCCTGCTTATTGTATTTATTCTATTTCTAGTACATTTAAATCATTTCTAGCTTTGCTATTGTCTATTATAGGGGGTGGATAAATTTTTGAATTCTATACCTTTCTGTGAAAAAGTTTCTCTGATTGTTGTGAGGGCGTGAAAACTAAAGTTTTTAACTTTGATATAAAAGAGTAAGATGCAATGACTTAGATTTAGGGACGGTACTAAAATTAAACTCAATTTATCTGGAAAAATATTTAATTAGAGGAGCAATACCGCCTATAGGGAAGAACTTATGCATCTTTTCCCTCCTCTATCACTACATGCTCCTCATTTAGGTACCCCCCCCCCAATTAAGATGGTTAATTTTTGGGATTTATACTAAATCCTGTTTTCTTTTCTAGTAAAAGGGCAAGGCCCCTTCCTAGTAAAAGGGCAAGGGACACTGAACCGACCCTTGTGAGGGTATCAGTTATTAAATATGCTACCCCTTCCATGACTCAAAACAAGGAAGGAGGAATGCTGTCCCATCTGTACTCCGCATGCAAGATAGCGAAGTCACCAGGCCTTTATCACCTGAGCCTTATGACAGTAAAACTGCTGAGCCTTCTACGCTCCCCATGCAAGACCATCATGTAGCTTGTCCAACTAGACAACACTGTGACACCACTCAAGTCACACCCCCACCTGTGGTGCCTGCACAAGACCATGGTGCTACCCTATCAGCGCAATTTGAAGATGTAAGTATTTTTTTCAGCCTAACAATAACGTCTTTTTCGCTAATTTTTCACCTGTTAGAGAGCTCTTTCAAGCCTTGTCGGGTTTTACTCTTTTCTAAATATTTCTATTCATTTAAGTGCGTACTCTTTAGTTCTGGATTAATAGTTTAGACTTTTTGCTAGAATATTGAAGCTTCAGGTTCCATACCCCCTTCCCTTAATTCTAAAGCCCATCATCGCACCAAGAAATATATAAAAATAAGGTTTTTTTGGGCTTTAAGGTGTGTACCGCTAGTTTTTGGAGGGAGATTGTTGCTAATAAGGCTATTTCAGGGTTCCTAATAAGGAGAGACAAAGGGAAAAGGACCCACCTTGGGGAAATGGGGACATTCATTTTCAGGAAATAGCTAAGAACATGACTCGAACAGTTATGGGATATATGACCCCCCTCCTTTTAGCTTAATTCATACCTAAAATTCATGTTTTCTTTTTCAGAACGCTTTCGACCATTTAATGGACAATCTATTGAGTGAGATTCTAGAAACTACACCCACAGACGAAGCACATGAAATAGCTGCAAGGGACGTAAATATGCATGATGCAAATCCCCCGTCGGTAAGTTTCCCTGTCTATTTTTTAAATAAATTTAAAAGCCTTTATCAGTAGTGTGGGCATAGGGGCTTACGGTACCGAATGTACCCCCCTTCTATGCTCCTTATTACATTGATGTATTCCAACGAGTAGTATGGTATTTATGAGTTCAAGGGCCCGTGGTACCCTATCATAATACAATGATGCATTCCAGAGAGTAGTAGGAGTTCTATGAGTTCAAGGGGTCATGGTACCCTTTCATAATACAATAATGCATTCATAATACAATAATAATAGTGAATAGTATGACTTCTATGCTCATTCTCTCTTTTTCATAGGGCAATAGCTTCCACTGAGATAAATATACTCTTATTATTATTCTAGGTTCAAAAAACATTTACACTTGGGACTCACAACCTCTACGAGGATATTGAATCAGTTATGAACATGCAGGAGGTCCCGGAGACTAGTGAACACGAGGGGGTTTTAAGTGTGGGGGTAATTCCGGCTAGTGTAGCTTTAACTGAGTTTAATTTAGAGTTTTGTGCGGGGTCTTTGATATAGACTATGAATGGGTTGAAGACTTGCAATCAAGTTAGGTCGAGACAACGCTCGCGATGAACAGCGTTTTAGTTGAGCAAAGTGGCGCAGGATCACCCCCTGTATTGCCTAACTTGTATTTAGCTGATACCGCTTTACTTAACATTCACGTGTATAGGGCTGAGTTCGGGGACCGTTCAATTCCCTAATAAGTGGTAGTATTCATACGGATCCTATTGACATAGTACACTCCCATGTGATGATTCGGGCACTTCTCGAAAACCATTTGCAGGAGGCGGGAGGTCGGGACAGTATAAAAGCATCCATCACACTTAAAATACTTTTTTTTAATGCAAGTTCGGGTGAATTGCACGAGTATCACATACAAACAAGAATGCAGACGCTTCACCCAGACTTGCATTACTTTGTAGGTTTTTTCGGATTGGGTGGGTGAAACTTTTAATGGGATGGAGGTATATGAGAATGAGAGTGGGTTATCGGTTTTATTTATTGAAAAATTAGAACTTAACATTACTAAATTTAAAAAAGAATTTGTTTTAAAAGGTGGCAGGGGAGTGGGAAACCTAATTTAAAAAACATAATGCAAATTCGAGGGGTACCAAGGGTGTACAAAACTTTCGTTTCGAGACGGGCTTGGAGTGGTTCAAATATTCCGTCTTTGTGGCGGGACATAGATCCGAGAGAGATGCTGTTAGTAAGACAACGTTGGACGATTGGGAGGTTACTAGCGGCGGAAAGGGGCAGAATTTCCGAAAGTTGATTTTAATTGTTTAAAGGGGCATTATCCAATTACACTCAAGAGTATTGATATTTTCGAAGGGTAAATGAATATTTAAAGATTGGGACTACAGTTTTACAATTTGACAAGGAACATGAAGAAGGAGAACATAGTGATAAAAAGGGTAATGTATTCCGGAAGGGCACCGTCCATTGAATCAGTGAAACACTGGGTATGGCTTCTCTACGAACCTGCCAAAGATCCTGAGTCAATTGGACATTTTTTTCAAATTCAATACATTAGTGAGGGTAAAAATTATAATCACGGGAGGACCTGCTATTACTGCCCAATGTGTTTTCACAGACACATTGATTTCACAGTGAATTATAATATCATTTGAAACACTGTAAGCGTCATGGGTACCAGTCTCTGGAAATGGTTTCAGAGGACAATGCCACCTTGCGGTTCAAAGCTTTCAGAACACGCTGTTGCAGAGCAACAAAGTGTCATTGGACATTGAAGCTGCACTCACGGATGTGTCCGATTCGTCAAATTTGAATCACGTGAAAAAATAAAGTCATTGCAATCTCTTTTGCGCATGCGCGAAGAGATTCAAGTGACAGTACGCAATTGGCAGGTTTTGTTGAGACGTTGGGAGAAGAGGATTGTGTTGGCACAGCAATGGCTGCTCTTACTAAAACAGCAAATAAGGTAATTTCACGGTTGCGCCATACACATTATCCAATAAATCTATCTCCAGAAGATGAGTTGGCTATTAAAAATCTAGATATTTGTTGGTTTTGTAAGAAGAAAATTTATGAGGGGGATGCGACAGCCCGTGACCATGATCATTTATGGCAAGAAATTTACTCATAGGGAAGTAGATTCTGGGGGGTTGTGCATAAATTGTGTAATTTATATGTTAGATGGCAATAATTTTTATCTGTTTGCATGCCCAATCCAACTACGATTTGAAATTCATATTACCAGCGTTGATACAATTGCAGAAAGGTTAAGTTGTATATGGCGCTTTAGTAGATGGTTCTTTTTCATGTAACATCATACATGAAAAAGATGATTTCATGAAATCATCTGAAAAGTTGGTAGTCTTAGAACTTAAATGGCAAGCAATTGATAATGATAAAGTGTACTTGAATGAAATCCGATTCCTTGAGTCCTTAAGTTTTTTTCCGAAGTCTCTAAGTCAATTAATTCAAATACAGAAAAGTAATAATTTTAATAGTTCCCCCTCCTTAAACTGCACTTTCCAGATGAGGAACTGTATGGTTTGTTAATGTATAAGGGCATATAACCGTTCGAGTACCACAGCCCCTAGCGAGGAAATCCAATCCAACTACGATTTGAAATTCATATTACCAGCGTTGACACGATTGCAGAAAGGTGAAGTTGTAGATGGCACTTGAATATATGGTTCTTATTCATATAATATCATAATGATAAAGTGTACTTGAATAAAATCCGATTCCCTGATTCCTTTAGTTTTTCCTAAATCTCTAAGTCAAATAATTCAAATACAGAAAAGCGACGATTTTAAAAGCTTCCCCTCCTTAAACAGTGCTTTCCAGATGAGGAACAGTATGATTTATTAACGTATAAGGGCATATACCCGTACGAGTACCACAGCCCCTAGTGAGGAAAAATTACCGCCCTTCGCAAAGTTTTATGATCCACTTCGCAATCGTCAATGCACCACTGCCTATTATGAATTTATCAAGAGGGTTGGGGCTAAGGAAGGGTGTGAAAATGGGTTGGATTATTGTAAAATGTATCTGGCAAATGATATTTTGACATTGTTGGATATTGTCTATAAGAATATGGATAAAATTCACGAGGAATTTAGGTTAGATTTGGGGTATTATTTTTCCGCCCTTCATGTGGTAATGGATTTGATTCTTAAAATTAGTAAAGCTCAAATAGGTCTGACCACCGACGTGGATCAGAACCTGTTTCTAGAGAGATCCTTGAGGGGTGGGTGTGTTTTTCACGGGGAGTGTACTGTGGGTGGGTATCGTACGTACGTACGCACGGTGGGTATGTTTTCCCGACTGGACAGCGCATCCGTGAAGAGTCGGACGTCATTTCCTTGGATATGAATTTCCTTTATTCGTCGGCAATGTCTCGCTTTTATTTGCCATGTGGGAATTACTAATGGCTTGACAATCCTTCTGCTCCAGATTTCTCCAGAGTAGAAAATATTGGTATGCATTCGACACTGTAAAAAAAAAGCTTATTGCCGACCTGTAGCCTAAACGGAATATTGTTGTACACCACGTTCTTTTGTGGTGGATGCTGGCCAACGGTTTCAATGTAACAAAGATTCATAGAGCCCTCCAGTTTGACCAGAGACCTTATATGGAGACAGAGTGTTAGAGTGTGCGTAACAGGAGTCCTTGCGACGGTGACCGACCCAAAAGAATGTGCCCGAATCATTGCAGATCAAAACTTCAAATCATTCATGATCATAAACTCCAATATTGTCCTTTTGCATAGAAAAAAGAGAAATTTAGTTTTAAATAATAACATTGCGGCTGGCTGTGCCATTTTAGAAATTTAGAAAAAAACTCATACTGGAGTTGTATTACAATGTGTAAGCGCCAATGGCTGGGGATGGGACGAGTTCGGGTGAGTTATGCAGATGCCAATTCACTCCTCTTGAAAATTAAAACGGATAATTTGTTACACGATTTTGAAAATGGAGAGTACATTAGCTCCCGGATGGATTACATAAACTGGGATAAGTCCGCATATCCGGAGCTGGTGAAACACCTGGACCCAAATCAGTTGCTTAAATTAAAATCCGAGACGGGGAGCGACTTGGTATCCTGTGGTGTATTTATCGGTCCGACGGTGAACTGTGTGGAAAGGCACAATGAGACTACCAAAAAAGTCTGCAAGGGGGTGCCATGATACTATGCGAAGAAAAATTTCACTTCGAGTGTTTATAGGAACTGTATAGGGAATAATTTAGTTCCAAGAGCGAGTGTCATGGCCTTTCGTTCCTTAAAATAGGAAAGCTATACAGTTCGGGTTGAGAAAAATGCCAAGTCCACCGTATCGAAAAATTCTATGTACTCGAGGGTGGTGTGAAGGTACTACCACATGGCCCCTACCTGACCTCAAATGGAGTTGAATCCGTAAATTATAGAAAGCAGCTCGGTCTTGAGAAAGCTCTATAGTCGGGGGAGAGAAGGGGGGAAGGGCCGTTTGTGGGGAGATGAGGGCCGTTTTTTCTGTCGCCACCTGAGCACTGCGTTTTTTTATCTAGTCATTTATATTTATATCTATTTATATATTTTTTTTGTTGCGCAAAATGGTAATTTTCAACTTTTTAATTATTAACTGTTTATTTATTTATAATGCGTAAAGTGTTTTTAAGTGTTATTGTCACCCCTCCCGTTGGGCCATCACCCTGTCCGAGCCTCGTTGCAGGCCGCCGCAGTGCCGCCTGCTGGCCGCCCTCTCCGGTCGCAGCGTCTTCCGGAGGAGCGTCCGGTCTTCCGAGGGGCATGTTCAAATGCAATTGTAAATATATTTAAGTCTTTAGTTTTTAAAATGTTCATTGTAAATATATTGAAGTGTTTATTTTAAAATTTTATAGTGTATTTGTTAATTATAAAAACCATGTATGCTCTATTTCCTTTGAGTATTTAGATTGAGGCTAGGTCTGGTTAGTTGCATTTTGACACTGGAGGAGTATGTATCAATTTAAAACACGATTCAGGTCTTTTCTTTGCGGATCGTCCATGTCTGGCAAAACAACACTTTTAACGAAAACAATTCAAAATCGTGATAAAATGTGTTTAGAGAATCCGAAAAGTATCTATTATTGCTATAGTGTATGGCGAGAATCTTATGAAAAAAAGAAGATAGAACTAAGTATAAAATTCATATAAGGACTTTACGTGTTTAATAGTATTGCGCCAAACTCGTGGTTGATTATTGACGATTTAGATGAATCTATTGTAGAATGTTCGCAGGAAATGTTACAATTATTGACGGTAAGGTCCAATCAGGAAATAATTCCTGCAACTGTAGTGCTCTATAATTGTTTTCATCAGAGTAAATGTATGAGAACACTTGCTTTGAATTTTACTTACTATATCGTCTATAGAGCTCTTCGCGATTCAAGTTCTCTTGTAACTCTAAACAAACAAATCTACCCTGGAGAACCCATATTTTCACTTTCGGCGTACAATCAATTTACTAATAAACCTTATGGTTACATTTTATTGGACCTGAATCAAAACACACCCGAAGAGTTGCTTGTAGTCACTGATATTTCCGATCATGAAATTACTCTGTATCTACCCGTGAATAGTAAAAAAGGTAATTAGTTGCTATCATGACGTTGAAGCAGCTACATGAACATCGATATTTATTTTCCGTGCTAGCTAATTCAAAACCACGACTTAGGAAAGCGATACTTAAACATGTTATTGAAAAGGAATTTAATTAATCTCTTGTCAGAGCTTTGTTTAAATTTTACGGAGGGTAATGTTAAACTTACAGATGGTGTTAAATAACAGACAAAGCAACATTGGTCACTTTTAGGTACTCTAGCTTGCAAAAATAAAACAAATTGTAAAAAAAAATGTATGGTTCAAGCGGGTGGTAATTTCTTTTCATTGTTACTACCCATAATCACCGGACTTGTAAAGACTATTCTCTAGAAATGGCTAAACCCTATAAATTGACGCCAATTAAAACTGCTCTTTCACCAAATGAACACTTTGAAGATACTTTTGATAAATTTATTAAAACTGAAACAATTGCTGACGATGAAAAATTAATTTTACTTTAAAATTCCCTTCGACGTGTCAAAAAACATAAACCTTATCGTGAAAAACCGCTCAATGTAAATGTCATTGATCAACCTTCTGAAAATAGCGAAAAACAACAAAAAAGAAGACTTATTAACTAGCGTTGCAGACTTGTTGCCTCCATCCTATCATCAACAAGGTAAAAGACTTTTGATCTACCTCCTTGAAAATGAACAAATTGACGAGAAAAAGAATAAAGTTATAATCCAGGGCAAGAGTTACAATCTAATTGATTTTTTATCGGATCTGATTTCAAATCGTACAAGAGTTGAATCCGTTGATAGTTATGCATATAATTATTTTAAACTTGTCAAATTTTCCCAAAAGTCTTATTAGCAATAAGCAAATTCCAAAGAAATGAAAAGAACATAGTCCATCAACAACAATAAAGGTAGAAGATAATGATTTTAAATCTTTCTTGGAAAACAATAGTACACCTAGTTGAAACAATGATTCGATTACAACGGTAGCTAAACAAAAGCGAAGACATATTGACTCACACGGTAGTACGCAAAAGGATAGCGGACGATTCACGCCTCGTTTAAGTTTAAAATCGATGAAGTATTGAATAGTGTCTATTTAAATATTGGTGAAGCGGGAAGTATAAGTTCTCCCACTAAACTTGCTCAGGTTACCGGAATTAAAAAGAAGCTAGCAAAAGAGTATTTACAAAAGGAACTCAGCTATACTCTTCATCGAAATCAAAGGATTAGAGGACGTGACTATCGAAAAATTAAAGCCTTTTACCCTCAGCAAATATTACAAGCAGATCTTTTGACTCTACATACGATTCAAAGACGTCATAATTAACCGTAGAAGTATATTGTTCTTGCAATAAATGTTTTTAGTAGCTATGCATATGCAGTTCCATTGCAGTCAAAGAGAGGCAATGGTGTTGCTAAAGCCCTTGAATCCATCTTTGAACATGATTTGTATAAAAAAATTCAAACAGACCATGGAAGTGAATTTGTTAGTCCACATATAAAAAGAGTCTTATTGAAATATAATACAATGTTGTCTCATGTTCATAGTCCTATAAAGGCGGCATTAGCTGAACGTTTAATACGAACAATTCGACTTTTAATTTCAATGTATTGTACATTGAGAAATACAGCTACATATATTAATGATTTAGATAAAATTTTGATGATTTATAAACAACGCCTTTGTCAATCCTTGTTCAATTCTAGCCCTCTTGAAGTTGATCAGAGTGACCATACACTTTTCCTTAAACAATCTTCTAACGAAAAGGGAGGGAAGAAAAAATTTAATGTTGGTGATACTTCTCGAATCAATCGTACATGAAATATTTTTGAAAAGGGAAATTACTTGTGGAGCACAGAACTTTTTAAACTGTCAAGAGTCTTGGACACTAAACCTATGACGTATCGTCTTCGTGATATGAAAGATGAAGATATTCTTGGCGGTTTTTATGACGATGAATAACAAAAAGTTGTAAATAGTGAAACCTATCAAATTGAAAAGGTATTAAAAAGTCTTACTCGCAAAGGTAAGCGACAGTTGCGTATTCACTGGCTAGGATACACCTATGATTTTGATTCGTGGATACCCTCTGAAGACGTTCATAATGTCTGAAGGTTGTTATGTGACATTCATGTCCAATGTTTCCGATCCTCTTTGTGATGATTTGAATAAAACGAGCGATTTTTGGACAAACTCTCCCCTGCCATTAAATTTGAGAGAAGGTATGAAGTTTCTCTTGTAGATTGTATTCTTAGAAATACATATGATATCCTAAGAAAAGATCATAAATATGATATAAAAATTAGACCACAGGATTAAAATTAAAAATTAGACAATCATTAACGATCAACATGTACTTGAAAGGATCAATTTATATGAATACCCCTTTATCACATTATCATATAAGGAGTTTGGGAGTATTAACAAACTGTATCGTGCTATCAACAAAAACCATTCATATCGTAAAAATGGTTCCTTTCAATTCAAATGTTCAAAGGAACAAGGCAAAATTTACATTAGTTCACCCATTGACAACGAAAAGGTTATTCTCAACCATAATCTAAAATAAGTTCTTGGTTTCAAACATAATATAACCCATAGTAAAACTGCAGGAAGCGCAAGTGGCTTGAATCATGTCATTTTCGCAGAGTATCTCCCCGCCCTCTCCTCGGACTGTTGTATATTTCTTTAAGCATCCTTTGTCTGGAGATCAAGAGTCGGTAATGCCAATGTGCCCCTACTACGTGCTCTTGAACAAAAACCTTGTATGACCAAATTGATCACTGCAGTATAAAGCCCCTTCAATACATTCCAGTCAACACTTCATATTTGGAACTCTGTCAATTAACATTAACCAGTGAATTGGGTTATCCTCTAGCAATAACAAAAGCTTTGGTTGTAATTGCATGTGAATTTTGACCCATCCAGTGAAATCGCTAATAGAACTTAGTTTGAATGTCCTGATACTGATTGCTATGTTGCTACTCTTGGACCACGACTGTTGAGGCATGGAATCGGACTATTACAGGGGTTGTTTGCCAATGTCCGGGTACGGTCTTGGCAATTTATTTGCTAAGCTGTTTCGCTCTGAACTACCCTTGGCTAAAAAATATATTGTTCCAGTTGCAGCAGTAAATCGCTCACACCATTTACCCGTGCAGCCATTTAAACCTTTGTCTCTCAATTTTTGGGACAATCTGTCTTGGATTTTCTCTTTATACAATTAGCCATGTCTTGATACAACCTACTGCAAAATACTTGATAACTTCAATTCAGAATCAACGGAATTGAAGTTGATTTTGAATTGAAGTTATCAAGTATTTTGCAGTAGGTTGCATCAAGACATGGCTAATTGTAGAAATAGAAAATCCAAGACAGATAGCCCAAATAATTGAGAGGCAAGTGTCTAAATGGTTGCGGCACGGGTAAATGGCGGGATTAAGAATGACTCTCTTATTGGACAAATACTTGTTTGTTAGTTTTTGGAAAGGCACGCCTAACTAGACTGTCAGGTAGGTTGACCAAGAATTTAAAATTAACATTGAGCCATTAGATTGCCTGGAATGAGAGGCAAACAAGGCATGCCCGCCTATGGTTTTAGGAAGGTTGCAATATACTGGATCAATATATTGCTCCAGTATGGTCTTGCGTCCTCAACATTACGTGATTGGGGCTCTGGGAAAGATTTTAAAGAAAATTTTCCACACAATCTCAAGTAGAGCGCATGATCTCTTGGTGAGGGATTGAAACAACAGGGACAAGGTTTAAAAAGGATGCGAAAGACCTCAACACTCATCAGTCTCAACTGAGCTCAGAAGCGTAAATCATCAAAGAAGAAGAAAATAAAAAGATCCAAAAAGAATTTCTTTTCCTATAAAGAATGGCATATCTACCACATAAAGAATCTCACCCTTCAGTCACCTAATCTCTAAATCTTTTCAATGCGGAGAATGTAGATAACAGTGTAAAACATGGATACTATGAACAATTTTACCCACAACAACCGCTCTCTGAAAATGTCCATTTTCAAATTTATTCCAAAGAAGACTACTTTATTGATTCGATTTCGACATCTATTGATTTAAATGTCATTGTTAAAAAATCTATCAAGGAAAAACCAAGTGCATCCGAGGGGTTATCCTACGAAAATTGTGTAGAACACAATTCATTTCGACAAATAAGTGTCTACATAAATGGAACATTGGTGAGCATGAGTAATAATCTTTCAAATTATGCAAGTTTTATACAATTGATTTTGATGAGTTCAATGTCGTTTAAGCTGTTGAGGGGAAAAGCTTTGGTTTATGAATATAAAACAAATACTAACGTCACTAATATTCTTAGAGAGGCGACAACTAAAGATTTATATTTAGTTGGGAAACTAAATCATGAGATATTTAATATACCTCAGTGGCTACCTCCCAATGTAAATATTGATACCAACCTACAATTTGCAAGAGCTGCTGGAAATAATATCGAATTGCTCGTGCCTCATGCAATCAGGAATCAACGTCATATTGCTAAAGGTACGCGTACCTATACCGACTCATCATTTATCCATGGCGAAATTCCTTCAAAATTGGAATTGGCTTTTGTAAAAAGTGCTAGCGCTGTTAGGTCATAGACAGATTCCCCGCATAAATTTGAACTGTTTGGACTTTCATCGCTTGTTAAAGTAAATGGAATTTCACTCTACAATCTATCCTTTGATAATTCCTACAGGACCCTATATGAATTGACAATGCAATCCCTAGATCGAGATTCTCAATTGTTCGAAAATGGTATAACTAAAGAAATGTTTGTGAAAACTCATGGCATCATTGTTTTGTATTTGTCCAGTACTCAAGATATGAGCATTGTCCGGACGGGTAATGTATGGTTAGAGTGTACTTTTGCCAGGCCAGTGGAGGAAAGTATTGCATTAATCTCGCTAAATCAATTTGCAACCTATTGGAAAATTACCCCTGTCGGCAGTGTTTTATTAGATTTGGCGCCATGAACACGAATCAAATAATCAAGGTATTGAATGTGGACCCCTGCATATCCAAATATAAATCCGATTGCATATATTCAGATTTCGTGGCGCATATTCAACATGTTGACAATACCATTATTATTGTTAATAGCAGATCATCAAGTGTAAAGACGGGGCATTGGTTATTTGTGTTTCAAACAAGAAGCAATATAGAATTTTTGGATCCGCTTGGCCTACCATATACATTGTGCACACCTCAAATTAAAAATTTTCTTGGGCACAGCCGAAAATCTATTATTCAAATTGTGAAGCAAGTACAAGATCTATCAACGAAAAGTTGTGGTTTTCATGCCCAATTATATTTTTTCGATGTCGCGGGGATGCTTACATGGAATTCCTCAGGATTTATGGTGACATTCCTTGATTGAACAACTTTCTAGCTGAAAATACTTTTTCCTATCTCTATAATATAAATTTCAGTGCCCTAAAAGTGAAATGCTTTAAAAATGTATGTAAATTTGTTTATAAATAAAATTTGTATGTCCACAAAACACTGTGTCCTTTTTAGATTTTTCTTCTTCTACGTATAGGTAATCATCAGAAACGATAATTGGTAACCGCTCATTCATCTTGACATGCAAAGTCAGGGTCGCATTTTCTACAATATAGTGTAACTTCATTTTTATTAAATCTGTTTGTAAAGTCAATAATACTACTCTGATTCATATTATAAAATTCACGTGTTTCAGTTTGCTTACTTGAAGCAATGTCGCACACAAAATTCTCACATGAAGAATCACTTTCTGTAACAGCCAAATAAAAGTCTTTAGGTTTATAATCAAAGTAGCCGGTATCTTCACAACGATGTTGTAAAAACCAGACTCTTTTATTATTCCAGCAATTGAAGCGTAGACCAGGTTCTTCTTCCCAAAACAATTTAAAACCACGACGTTACCAGTCTATTAAAAGTAAATTGAAGTCACATTTAGGGTTTTTCGCAATCATGACAGGGTAAGTATTTTCTTATTGAAAACATTTATAATAGGGGTAATTGGAGCATAAGAATCTTCTACCAGATTCTTCTTCCCAAAACAATTTAAAACCACGACAATACCTGTCTCTTAAAAAAAACTGAGGTCACATTTAGGGTTTTTCGCAATCATGACAGGGTAAGTATTTTCCCATTGATAACATTTATAATAGCGGTAATTGGAGCATAAGAATCTTCTATTATGAGAGTCACAAATCTTTTCAAGACATGAATTAGAGTCTTTAATTTGCACTGCTGGTCCTCTATGCAATTTACTCAGATTGCATATTTTACACTTTTCATTATAGTCATCAGAAAAGGTACAATTCTCACAGGATGACCAGCTTCTCAAAGTATACAAGCATAATGAGCATGTGTAAAACGTTTTTCGATGTTTACTGTCTCACTTCCAAAAAGAAACTGACTCTCGATCAATAAAAATGTCCTTTAGGATAAGTTGGTACACGAAATGGCCTTCTGAGTAGTGTTTAAGAGCAAAACCACAATATCATTTTTTTTATCAATTAATATATCCATAAATTAAGTAAAAGCTTGGGGACCACGACAACAAAGTTTCATACAATAATCCAAAGAATGGGGAATAGGTTCCCATTATATCGTTAAGCATTGTCGAGAAAATATTTTTCTTTGAAGAGATAATTCCAAAAAGTCATCATCTAAAACTAACCATTTATACAATTTTACTTGATTCCGCAAGATTTTCTGATTATCAAATCTATCCATTTTAACACTCTCACTAGCAAATACAGATAGCCGAAAATATTTGGTTTCAGAAAGAAACATTCTACTGAGCATGTAGTTCAGTTTCTTACAACATTGGTTACAGATGGCCTTGATAAACATCTTAAAGTCATAACTGTAATTTTAGATATTTTAAAAGCGTTCGATTCTGTGGAGTATGAAATTCTATTGTGTAAATTAGATAATACCGGTATAAGAGGAAGAGCTCTGAATCTGTTCAAGTCTTACCTAAGTGATAGAAAATATATATTATTAATAATCTTACCTCAGAGTGTTTTTATGGCATGTTTATAACTTGCGTGGATATTCACAATTATAATACAAGAAATGCAGAAGCATTTTGGCAGCTGCTGAGTGAAACAACCCGGTCGAAGCTCTCTGCTTCGCAAGTTATGCTGAGCTTCTGGAGTCACTTACCAATTGGGGTTTTGCGTGATCATGACCGAAGTAGTTTCCTTGAAAAATTGAGGGATTTTTGTAACAATATTTATCAATTTGTTTGATTTTTTTTTTTTTTAGTAGTGCCATAATTGAATTTTTAGTTGTGTTGTTTTGTTAGCCCGTTGGCGGGGGATAAGGTTTTGTTTTTGTTTTATATTAAGTTATGTGTTGGAAGTTGGAGTTGGCCTACGAACCGAAAGGCTCCTTGGCGTTTGTTTTTTGTAAATTATGTGTAAATATTATTCTACTCCTGGAAAAAATAGCCCCAAAGCATAATTGTTCTTCCGACTTGAATTTGCTTAACGCTATAACATATCCAGCATACGTCTTGTCCCAATCTAGGGTTAGTTGGGAACCCCTTGTAATCTCCACCGCTGCCTTAGGCACTCTACGTCCCGTTTCATAAACACTTTCAATATTCAATAATTTACATGCATCCATTTTGATGTCGACTGTCCCACTTCGAGAAAGAAACTGAATCTCGATCAATGAAAATGGCTTCTACCACCTGGAAACATATTTAGACAAGATTTTCCTGTAAAATGGCACGTTTAAACATCTATAGGGGGAAAACACCTGGGAATTTTTCCTAGAAACAGGGCAGCCACTCAGAATCTTGCCAGCCGACCGCTAGAAAAAGGGATGCCGTGATTGTAGAAGGCATGTCATAGAAACTGTGGGAAAATGGAGGGCATGTCATAGAAACTCAATTGGAAAAGAGAGGGCACGTCATAGAAACTCAATGGGAAAAGGGAGGCCATGTTATAGAAACTCAATGGGAAAAGGGAGGGCATGTCATAGAATCAATAAAGGTCCCACTACTAAATATGATCTTTTAGTTTTAAGTTCTAATGTTGCTCCTTTCTTTCAGTAGGAAAACTTTTTATTTCATTTGATTTTTGATCGTTTTTGAAATAAGCCCAGGAAATCCAGGAAACCCCCGTACAATGAAATTCCCCCACACCCACAAAAAAATTCCTCAACAGAAAGTTCCTCCCAAGTAAAATTCTTCTCCAGAAAATTACCCCAGGACAATACCATCCTTGCTGCAAATCCCCCCTAAAAATGTTCTTGTGGATTTTTCCGCCTGAAAAATACTTCTTAACAAGTTTTCATTTGAAAAAATACATGTTTTTATTTAATCTCTGATCCTTTTCAGTTCATTTTGGAATCCCTCCTGTTTGGAAATTTTCCCAGAAATCCCCCTCCAATGGAAAAATTTCAGCAGGAGGAAAATTCAGCAGGAGAACATTTTTCGTTTTTCCTTGCGGAATCCCTCCTATTTGGAATTTCGTTCCGGAAATCCCCCTCCAATGGAAACATTTCTGCGGGAGATAAAACTAGTTTTACTTTAGTAAAACTAAAGGAAATTATTAAAGTTGGATATTGCTTTCCCAAAATTGTTTTTTTTTGCTGTTCAATTGTAATCTTTGACAATCGACTACAATATATCGTAATTGATTGCGTTTTGCTAAAAATGTTGATCTATCTTGACAATTTGCCTTTTATATTTTGTATCTTTTATTACTTGAGTAGGTAGAAAATTAATCGTTCTTCGGAAACTACAATTTTGAACTATTAGTAAAAACGCGGCGACCAAAGTTTTTGCTCGGATAACCATAGGCAATTATCCAGCATAATTACGCCTATGTTGGTGAATCTCTGTGACTTAGCTGAATAAAAAGTACAGTCAAAGCAATAAAATCTATACACTAGCATTCTGCTGCTACTTAAATGGAGTCTGATGCAACAGATATAATTACTAAGGGCGAGTTTTATGTGTGAAACTTATGAAAAAATAGAAATTTCAGAAACAGGATTCCCCCAAAATTACAAAAATAGAGTAGAAACCCCTCCCTGTCATCTTCAAATCTTATTCAGCCAGGAAAGTGTGATAAGATTTACCTAATGCAAAACATGAAAGTGACAGAAAAATGCGGAGATCTAATCGATTTGTCATTTAATCAGAAGGATCCCGTTTCAGACCTTTTTTGCAATCTGGCTTCTTTGTAGAGCGTTGGCAACGCACTTAATGAATGTGTCAAATGACTCAGTAGATTTTCAGCCATATTCTGGTTTAAGAAATTTTCTCAGCTGCTTGTGGCAATAAGGTTGATACTCCTATTACTACAATTAGGTACCAGCCAGTGGTTTTCCTAACCTGGCAGTAGTGGAAGAACTCATTAAGACTTTATCCCTCTAACCCAGCAGTAGTGGAAGAATTCATTAATTCTTTCAAGAAAACTGTTATAAAATTAGTATTGAGTTTCCACAGTTGTCAGTTTCGACCAGGCTGTATACGAAATTGTACATGCTGTGAAAGCAAAAAATCCAGCAGCATATTCTGACGTTGTCCTCAGAATGGGGGGTCTCAAGACATTAATGAGCTTTATGGGTGCAATTGGCTATATAATGAGGTGCTCTGGTTTAGAAGAGCTGGTAGAAAACCATATTGCAAAGCCACTCCAGCTCATACCTTAGTTCTTGAGGCTATATCACTTCTGTACTAGGAAGCTTTTGAAGATTTTTTCAGCGAATCAAATGATTTACCGTATATTACTAGTTTCGATGAAATTGAAGGATTACTACAGAACTTGAAAATCTCAAAAAAGAATAATCTCATTGATGAGAACACTCAGTGTCGTAAGTACAAATTTGCCACATCATCCTCCTGGTTGGAAACTCAAAAACCCACAAGTTTTGGAAACCGGAAACACGAGATACCCTCGGGGTAAACCCAACATTCTGCAATGAACTGTTCAAAGTGGAGAGGTAAAATGTCAAATTCAATTCCATTTTCCCTGATCCAGCGATAGAATCTACTATTACCATCCGCTGATGGCAGTTCAGAATTTTTAGGATTTTGTGCAAATCACGGATATTGGCGAATGACTCACTTTACGGTTGTTGGGTATTTGATAATTATTCTTATAATTTTTGGTCTTTTATTGAGTTTGATTCATCCTTTAATTTTTTGCTGTTTTTTCATTGGCTTTTGATTGGTTTTGTTGACTTTCCGTTTTGTTTATTGTTTTTTTCTTCGGTATTTTCCTTGATTACGAAGATCGCCCTTTCTGTAACAAAACAAAGCATTTGTTAATGTGAAGTGTGTTAAATCAGGAGTTAAGCAGGGTTATGTTATATCCCCCATCATATGGATTATTTTGATGGATTTCGTCTTAGGACTGTAGGAAAGGCAATGGGAGACTACGGAATCAAATGGGAAGGAAAAGGTCTCCTGGACTTAGATTTTGCTGA